>NW_027397071.1:33454318-33456017 GCF_003265705.2 Callorhinus ursinus | reverse complement strand
TTAAAAAAAAAGTTTGCATACAATTGGCTGGTGTAGCTCCGGCTGGAATAAAACGTTTGACCAAGAGAATTTGAAGAGGCACACAAGACATGTCCAACTCAGCATTTCTTCTTACTTCTTGAATCCTTTCCTTCTATTTAAAGAAGATCCTTTGCAGTTTCCCTTAATGAAGATCTTTTTGTGGTAAAAAATGTCAGTTTTTGTTTTTCAAAGAATGTCTATGTCTCCCTCCTCCCCAGTTATTGAAAGATATCTTCCATGTTTCAACATAGAGAAAATTATGATGAAAGTTATTTTCTCTCAAAGCATCAAAGATATTATTTTACTGTCTCTAGATTGTATTGGTGATATGCAGAAGTCAATTAATTGCCTTGTTTGTTTGTAAATGAGTTGTCATTTTTCTCTGGTTGCATTTAGGTTCTTCTTTTTCATTTTGTACCCTAAAGTTTCATTCTGATTTATCCAGGTGTGATATCCTTATAATTTCTTGTATGGGATTTTTTTTTTTTTTTTGAGTTTTCTGTATCTGACTGCTAGTGTTTTTTCATCAATTCTGAAAATTTCTCAGCCATCATGTCTTTGAATATTGTCTCTTTCCTATTTTCTCTATTAATTCCATCTGGAACTTTGATTATATTGTCTCATTTTTATTTCTGTGAATCTGTGTCCATATTTTCTATTTCTTTGTTCCTCTAGAGTATGTTATGGATAGTTTTTTAAAAATTTATCTCCAGTTCACTAATTCTCTCTGCAGTGCTATCTGTTCTTTTGTTTAATGCATCCATTATTCCTTTAACTTAAGTAATTGCATTTTTAATTTATAGAAGTTCTGTTTTGATTCTTTTTCAAATATGTTTGGTCATCCTTTTTAATCACTCATTCACTGATCAATTTTCATGTTTTTGTCTTTTTAAAAATTAAACACATCTGTTTTTTTTCATTTTCTATGCTGTATATAACTGTCAATTTCTGAAGTCCTTATGGGCCCATATCTTACCTCTGCTATTTCTTCTGATTCTCGTTCATTGTGTCTTCTCTTCAGGTATGTTTTGTGATTTGATTTTTTGTTTTAATTTTTACTGTGGGTGGTCTATTTTCCTTACATATTCAGTGCTATTTTCCAAAGACCAGGTTAAATTTTAATTCTTTTAAAGAGGATTTATATTTGCTTCTGGCAGTCATTTGTTGTCACTAGCAACTCTGGATCACTTTATATTAAATTACCCACTTCAGTATTTTATGATCATATAGATAAACACAAATTTGGATCACTAACCTCTTTGTGGGACAGTTGCATTTACAAATGGTAAGGAGAAATCTATTTCCTCCACACAGAACCAAGGTCATGGCAAGAAAGTCTCTTTGTTAACCACCACTATACAGCATATTTCATTTCAAGTTAGTCTTACATTGAGGATAGAGACCTTTGGAATGCCATTCAATGCAGGCGTCTTCTACTAGGTCATTCACCTTGAACCCCTCCAATTTTATTTCCTGTCTGCTGCTCACACTGTGTCTGTCAAAGATGAGGATCTCTTGGGGCAAAGTCAGCTTTATTCCAGGGTCCTGTTACTTTGTTTTTAGTTCTGTTTTTTTTTTTTTTTTTATATTATGCTTGCTTAATAATACATTAAAACACTATTATTTTATATTTTATCTAGCATCTTTGTTGTTTCAATTAGGAAAATTTAGAAATAGG
>NW_027397071.1:33417597-33454218 GCF_003265705.2 Callorhinus ursinus | reverse complement strand
TCAATTAGGAAAATTTAGAAATAGGAGTATATTCTCCTTATTGTTGTAAATAGTGTTGCCTTCCATTTTTTTCCCTCTTAATGTTATCTTTTAATTGTTTAAACTCAATTTTAGCACCCCCATTCTCTTCTTCTGGTTCCTTTTCTTCTTCAGGTTGTTCTTCCTTTCTTTCCCGTCTTTGATTTCCCTGCTTTTTACTAACCTTTTTCTTCCGCAGGTAAACAAAAATTGGAAAGAATCTAGTGTTAACAATTTACACTTGGTGATAGATTGATTGCATTATAATGTGGTTTTAATCTTTCAGTCACTTACCTTTTACGTATCCTTTTCTGTTATATAAAAAGAGGACTTCCTCTTGTTTGCTGACCTTTAAAATTCTTTTAATGGGACAAATTGCTTTTGGACATGAATACTACTGAATCTCATTTTCCACAAGTCTGTGCTGATGGTAAATGTAATTAAATACTTTAGCTATAATAACAGGTCCCTTTTATTGAACACTTGGTATTTGCTGGGTACCATGTTAAATGCTTTACCTACGTATTCTCAAATTTTCAAATCACCTGGCAAAATAAATACCTTTATTTTATTGATGAGGAGGACTAAGGCTCCAGTAGGTGAGGTAATTTAGCCAAGTTTAGACAGTAAGAGTCTCACTCTGGCTTGTCTGTTTTCTCTTTCCACTGTCTTTCACTGTCTCTCTTGACTAGTTGGACTTACAAAAACTGCCTCATGATTCTCTCCCCTTGGACGACTGCTAACTTTTATAGGAAAATGAGAAGGCTTGGTTGTAGTTGTTTCTGGGTTACTTATTTCTAGGTTCTGGGTAGAGCCCAGAAGTTTTGAGATGAGGATTTGGGGCCATATATATTTTAGCTATACATGCTTCTTCTAATAACTGAATTTTGCCCTCCTTTTGCCATAAGGTCTTTGAATCATAAATTTATTTTCTAGAACATGTGAAATTATTTCAGTTAGTGTTGATGATATGATCAGACCATAATTGGCTCCTTTACTGACATACCAGAATATATCCCTAATGCCTCATATATTTTAAGCTCTGCTAATAAAGTTTCTGACAATAAAGTGTGCTGTTTGAGCATAACTTCCTCATTAATAGAGGTATTACTTTGCTTCCCTAACGAAACCCTTTTTGGATGAAAGCCAAAATGGACCAGCCCTGTGCTGAAATCTGCTATATTCACTCCACTGTGGTTCCAGAGCACTGCTTTTTTAACTCAGTCGCTGACTCCTGCTCTCTTTTTCCCCTCAGGCAAATGATGGCAATGCCTTGCCTCTCATCCCCTAAGATGATGAGTGTGTGAAGAGGGTAGATGGGAAAGCCAATTAAATGCTTTGTATTTTTCAGACAAACTATTATAAGCCAAGCTACCCTGATTATAAAGAAGTTTATTGCATTTTGCAAAGAACACATTTAAATAAAGAGTAGAAATTGTATTTAGCACGCATAGTTTATATAAATGCATTATTAAACTATGTGTATATAAACACCTATATAATAGAAAATACTATATGGTTGCAACTCCCTTGTTTTAGAATAACATCTTTTAAACTGCTTACCTACTTAGCTATTTTCTGCCTTCTAAGGAATGTGAGAAAGAAGAATCAAAGGTGGGAAAACTTGAGATTAGGCAACAGGAGAGCATTCCCTGAGGGGCCTTATGTGTGCCCCTTTGTGTTTTCAGCAATCACGTACAAGAGTACTGGTACAACTCTCAGGACAAGCAACAATTAGCTGAAATGGCAAATTTGGCTCTGCAATATTGTGGTTGTCCAAGATGTATGTTATTCATTAATTTGGGAAGAATTAGTGGTGTACATACTCTGTCTTGGGAGCTGGGGATTCAAAGATGATTAAGATGCCATTGTTACAAAGGGAGAGATATGGCACTAAGTTACAATGGAGTGGGGTAAAGCTCTTCATTAAACTGTGGACAAAGATTCAAGAGAGGGTTGAAGGGAAAATTCTATCCAGGGATTTTAGGGAAGGTGAATGCAGAGTACTATGAGTAAAAATGTTCTGTTACTATGTTACTATAAGTAAAAATGTGCTGTTATGCGAAAATCAAATCCCCTGCTGTTTGGATGTTGTACATCTGGGTGCTGCACCCAGCAATAAACCCACATTTAATTCCCTTAGTTTAAGTGCAGGGAATACAAAGGAAACAAGATCAACTATAACTAAAAACCATCAAAATTCAAACCCAATGTGTATGTTTGGAAGTAGGAGGAAAACTCAGTCTTCTCCAGCCCTCAAACTTCTTAAATGGGAGTTCAGTCTGTACAAAGAGGTTGAAATGTGGCACACGTGACACTTCTTCTAAACACAGACCGAGTGACCAGGCTGTGAAACCAAGCATTGCAGGCATTTGACTCATTATTGGCATGCTTTCTCTGCTGTGTTTCCACAAGGCAGCTCCTCTCATTAAGGCAACATCCACCCACATCAAAGGTAGAAAGAAAGTCCTTGACTTTTCACACATCTTCCTGAAGGGCATCTCCTCCTTTCTATTCCAGTTCTGTTTCTCAGTTCTGTTTTCTCAGTTCTGTTGAGCTAGGGGAAGCCTTGCTTCACTGACCAGAATTCCTGTTTGGTGGATCATATGAGCTTTTCTCCATTCAGATGTCTGACAGGAAATGCATTAAGCTGGACTTTATGGGAAGTCTGCCCAAAACACCTTTTTTTAGTGTAGGGATATTTCAAAGAGGAATTGAAGCTGCTAATTTTAGCCCATTTCCAAGTGAGCATGTTTGCAGGGTGATGGCCCTAGATGTCTCTATAAAGCAAAAGCAAAGGGCTATTAGTGGTCCGAGTGTCAGGGTTTTGCTACACCTGTGTTGTGTGTAGCAAAACCCCCGAGCTGGGGGACTATCTTCCCTTAGATGGAATTGACACAGTGTCTTGTATCTCTGACTGGAGGAGACCTGGAACAGGAAATGACATTACAGGATATAAATAAAGGTCCACTTATCAGATATTTATTTTCAGAGCGATCCATGAGACAGTTCATTGCTTGTCTCTAGAGTCCCGGTGTCTTCTTTCAGCAAAAGCTGGGTGTTTGGATGAACTTTAAAGCTTCCTGAGTTTTGATGCAGTGCTGAAACAGAAGCTTTGATGCTTCAAGCTGCTGACTGCAGAGGAAATGCAGGGTTTAAAGCTTATCAGCAGATGTACAGAGCATACAATATCCAGAAAATTTTCTCTCCATAGTAGGAACACTGGGGATTCCACAGGTTCCACGATAGCAAAGGGCAGACTAAATATGTTACACTGAGTACTCAAGGGCTGGGCTCTGGCTCCCTGTTGTTCCTTAGCTCCCAGCATTCCCCTCCCCTACACGCGGGTTTTCACCATACTGAACTCAGACCAGCCATGGAGAATGTTTTATATCAAGGCATTTGCCCCTTTGATTTTCCTTAGCTGAATGCTCCTTTGTTTTTGTTGTTGTTGCTGTTGTTTGGTTTGGTTTTTGGTTTTTGGTTTTTTTGTCCTGGCATATTAGTTTCATAGGGGTGCTGTAACAAAGTACTGCAAATTGTGTGGCTTAAAACAACAGAACTCTATTTTCCCGCAGTTTTGGAGACTGGAAGTCTGAAACCAAGGTGCTGGCAGGGCCCTGTTCCCTCTGAAACCTGTAGGGGAATTCTTTGCCTCTTCCTAGCTTCTTGTACTTTGTTGGCAATCTTTGGTGTTTCTTGGTTTATAGATGCATCGCTGTGATTCTCCATCTTCCCATGGTGTTCTCGTTCAGTGTCTTCACATCACTTCCCTGTGTGCCCGTCTCTCTCTGTATCCAAATTTCCCCAGTCACATTGGATAAGGATCTACTCTAATGATTTACTTTTAACTTGATTATCTGTATAAAGACTCTATTACCAAATAAGGTCAAATTCTGAGGTATTGGGAGTTAGGACTCCCAACATATCTTTCTTTTTTTAAAAAAAGATTTTATTTATTTGACAGAGAGAGAGCGACAGCAGGAGAAGGAACACAAGCAGGAGGAGTGGGAGGGAGAAGAAGGCTCTCCGCTGAGCAGGGAGCCCGATGCGGGGCTCGATCCCAGGACTCCGGGATCATGACCTGAGCTGAAGGCAGACGCTTAACGACTGAGCCACCCAGCCCCCCCCAACATATCTTTCTTAGGGGGATACTATTTGACCCATAATACATGGCTGATATTTTCTCTGAGAGCTCAGCTTTTAAGCAGTCTTTGTGATCCCCCAAACTGAGGTTAAATATCTTTTCTGTGAACGTAAGGTGCTTGGTATTTCCCCTATGATGGGACTTAGTATGCTGTATTGTCTGCTTAATTGTTTTCTACAATAAGCGGTCAACTTCTGGAAGCTGAGGACTCTGTTTTGTAACTTTAATAGTACAATGCTGAACACATAGGGAGCACTCAGTAAATTCACACCAACATGATATGAAGTGAGAAAAAATTTCTACACTTGTGAGTTGGCAAAATATTTAGCATTTACAGTGATGTTTTGTATTAAATAAGAAAACAGCCTGCCAATTTACTAACTAGATTATTTGATCTGAAAATGACTCAGTGACTATAAGTGGGAAGGAGACTTTGCAATGAGTCAGAGTCAAATTTGAGAAGTAAGAGGGGTGGTTTGGGCATTTCCACAGCCTGTGTTATAGAAGATGAATTGGACAGGGCTCTGGGACAAGTGTCTCTGTAATAATGGGGTATGTGGGAATGAATGTGGTTGAGGTGATTAGAGCATGGGGCGGCTAGTCCAAACAGCTGGCTTCTCTTCCTGGCTCACCCTGGATTCACTGTGACCTCCAGCAGATCACTTACCTTCTGACGCTCTTTTAAGTGAGCTTTAAAATTGGGATGGCAATTGTGACCATGTAACCAGATGGGATGTGATGAGAACTAATTTTTAGGTTAGGACTTAAAGAGATTTTCCTGAAAGCTATTATTTACTTTAAATGTTATGAACAGTATGAACTGGCAGACTGGTAATGTTAGCTAAAATTTAAAAAGGTAAGCTAATTTGAATGAGTAGATTCAACTTCAGTGAGTTTAGAAGCAAATGTCCTTCTTCCACCCTCCCCCACTCTGGTAAATAAAGCCAAAAGTATAGAAGGCAAACTGTTTTATAGGAAAAAAAATAATGATTCATCCCAAACTTTTTTTTTTCCCCTCGATCTGTTTTGTTTCTTTCTATAACATATTAACTAGAAAGTTGATCCTTGAAAAGAGGCTGGATGGGAACCAAAATAGAAGTGGGGAGTAAGGGAACCAGCGTTGACTTCACTAGTCCCTGGAGGATTTTGACTGTGAAAATAGAAGTAGAGACTACACTTTATTATCTGCATGAATTTCAGAGGAAAGTAGCAGAAGCAGCCTCACGATTTCTATCTGTGAGGCTCAGTGGTGGTACTGTTGTTGGAAGGGGTGCCAGTGGCCAGGATGCTTGAAGTTGTGCTTGTGGAGAAATTTATGTTAAATTAGAAAATTCAAGTTAGACATTTCAGAGGATGATGGGATAGAACTGATAGAGATTATGGAAATGTTCCTAAAGCCTTCAGTTTCTCTCCTTAGACGTCCTATAAGCTGCCAGTGGCTACTAGGGCCAGTAAGAAGAATACATGCAACAGAAATGTACAAGTATGTATACAGATACATCTCACCTGGGACTGATGCCCACTCCCTTCTTTTGGAGCATTTCGAAGGAAATAAATAATACCCTTGAATTTCTACAACAAAGTTGCTGATTTCTTCTAGACCTATGAGTCTAGTCATTTGATCCATACATCTAAATGTAGGCATTGACCAACTCCTCTATTTTCTCTACAGTATGTTGAGTGGTGTGGGGCTATTCAAAAAGTATGAGACATTAAATCTGCTATCAAACTGTTCATAGTTGGTTTGTTGGGACTAGCTGCAATAGAAAAACAGTTGTCAGATAATACAGGAAATATAAATTCTGTGATGAATTCTGAGACAGTAGTACATGTTGTAGCTGGTCATGAAAGGAGAGACCTTATGGAGAGACCTTTATAGAATCAAGAAAATTATGGAAAATGTGAAACTTCAGCTGAACCTTGAGGGAGATTTGAGTTGGCAGAGGGAAGGGGTCGACTGGGGATGGCAAATACATGTTCTTTGCACAATTACTGTCTCCTCTGTTCATGGCAGACATTGTTAATCAGTCATCCCAGAACAGATCTGCCTTTCCTTAGAGAACTATTCGCATACTGCTTTCTTAGATTAATTTAAGGCATTGGTTAATTTTCCTATCACACTACAGTCTAAAGTTTAAGTCTTGTTTATCTCTGGATCTAAGTTAGGGACATGGAAGAGGGTCATTGTGGCAACCTAGAGGTGCACTGCTGTTTCTGACCTCAGGAAAGAACTTCCCCTTCAGCCGTGAGGAATAGTTAGCTGAAAATTTCCAGTTGCAGTGGTTTAGGGATCTGCCTCCACTGCAGCATTTGAGCCAAGGCCAAGCTCTTCTGTGCAGCCCCCAGTTAGTGACTGAGCATGGTGGGGGCACTGCAGCTGCTCGTCTACTCCTGCTGTTTGCAGGACACCTATAAAGGGCAGTGTTTGCTCTGGAGCTCACCATTAGGTTAGGTTGGCTGAGTGTCAGGTCTGCAGTGCGGTCTGAGACTCTCTGCCCAGTCCTGCTTCCTCGCCCTTTATCTTTCACAGGCAGTATCTGCCAGGTAACCTCTTACACTCCTAATGCAGTTTCAATGCCTACTGGCAGAAGGATTTGCATTGACTATGCAAAAGTCTATGGGATTGAATCGAGTTGATGATAATAGATCAACCATTTTGTTACATCTAGTTCCCAGTCGAGACTTCACTCTTTGATTTTACAAACATTCTGAGCCCAAAGTTTTGGGCTCTGAAATACATGTTGGAAATTCAGAGATGACTAAAGCTGATCCCTCTCTTTGATAAGACAGACTCGTGTACGTAGAAACTGAGACTTAAGAGATGAGTAGTTTTGGGGGCGCCTGGGTGGCTCAGTCGTTAAGCATCTGCCTTCAGCTCAGGTCATGATCCTGGGGTCCTGGGATCGAGCCCTGCATCGGGCTCCAGGCTCCGAGGGAAGCCTGCTTCTCCCCCTCCCACTCCCCGTGCTTGTGTTCCCTCTCTCACTGTGTCTTTCTCTGTCAAATAAATAAGTAAAATCTTAAAAAGAGAGAGATGAGCAGAAGACCAGTCTCTTAACTGGCCAGCTGAGTTTTTAATCCAAAAAGGGGTTTTGGTTCTAAAGTATGAATCTGTAACAGATACAAGAGAACTGATACAGTTAAACGCACTACATTACTTTGCCCCCATTCAGAATTCCCATAGGGAATTCTTTGGAACACTAATCCCTCAGGTGTGCTTCATGGAATGAACATGTTAAATATATTAAAATAAGTTTCTTGATTGCAGTTTGGGGGCTGTTTGATATTTTAAGGTGCATTGTGCATTTGTAAGAGCAGCTCAAGTAGCCAAGGTTTCCAAACTTACTTGGTTCAAGAATTGTTTTACAGTATACCTTTGAGGAATGCTGTGCTACTCAGTTAAATCAGTTGATGGTATATTGCTGACTACCAGCACAAGCTAACATCCATTCAACATTTTCTATCTGCTAGCCACTGCAGTTCTGTGAAGGAGGTATTATTATTGATCCCATTTTTCAGATGAGGAATCTGAGGCAGCCGAGGCTTAAGTCACTTGTCTAAGGTACACACAGGTGGGGCAGCCAGTGGAGCCATGCCCTGCCCCACTACCCTACACTCTCCTGTCTCCCAGTGGCTTTGATGTGTGGAGACCAGTGAGCCTGCCCCTTTCATGGGGGAGGGGGCATATGTCAGAAATTTACTAAGGACACAGAAAAGTGCATGTGAAAGAATTACAACTGCTTTGCCCATTCACGGGGACTGTGGGTTTGGGGCAATTAAGTGAGACATATGACAAAAGGTCTGAAAAGAAGGTTGGTTTGGATGATGTTTAGTGGGAGGGCTGAGCTGGCAAGCATTAATGCTTCCATCTGGCAGTCTGGCAGAGGGCTTCTCCCTGCCGAGGGCATGTCTAGCTCCGGTTCTCTTCTCTCCAGTGCCCCTCCACCACCTTTTTCATCCTCTCTTCTGGTTTCCAATGGCCCGGCCCTCTGTTCCTTGTACCCCAACACACACTATCAGATAGAAGCCAACAGATAGAGCAAGAGCAGGGGCTTTACAGTTAGACACCTGGATTTAGATCTTCACTGTATCACTTACCAATTGTTCAAGTTACTTAATCTTTCTAAGCCTCAGTTTTCACAAGTAACAAGGTGCTATAAAAAATGTCTACATCAGAAGACTATTGTAACGATTCAGGAAAATAATATATGTAAAGTACTTAGTACATTGTGGCACTTAATAAATGGTATTGGCGGTAAAGTCTTCTCTCTCTCTAGCTGTTTCTGAAATTAAATAGTGACCTCTTAAACTGAATATCCTTCCAAATGTGAGAGGGGAAAAAAAAATCTAATTTCAGGCACCATGCAGGTAGTAGGGGAAGGGGGGGTATTTTGCAAGGGGGTGGGTGGCTTTTAGATCCTTGCCAAATAAACTCCCTACATGTATGATTACTGCATATGACTCTCCCCTGTAAAAGAGAGCACAGCTTTGGTTTATTTTGTGATGACTTGAGGCACCACAGGACCAGGTCCTCTGCATATGCTTAGTGGGTTTGCTGGTCCTTGGCTTGTGTTTTCTTAAGATTTTCTACTGTTACCTCAATACCTTGCTGGTAATTTGAGTCTTTGAAGAGGCAGACAATGAGGGTTTTAGTTAGCTCTCATGTCTATTCTGTGGCTTTATTTGCCTCTTTCCCAGAGATTGAGCATTTGTGTCTACAGGCCTAAGATCGATTACTGCATTGTGTGGTGGAAATGAAAAGGAAACATTCTTTCTTTCCTCTCGAGCTCTGCTGGGCATTGGCTGCAGCCCGCGGCCTTGTCTGAGCAGGCATATGCCATGAGTGCATGGACACGGCAACTGTAATTGCATACTTATCTCGGAGACAAGAAATACATGAAGTTGCTATCGAATTTATTCAGATGGCTCTCCAAATGCAGCATTTCATGTACTGATTTGATGTCCAGGAACTAGAAAGTAACTATGAATGCTTTGTTAGGGAAATTACTTCAGCACAAAATGAGTCCTCTTTTTTTTTTTTTTTTTAATCCAGCCACAGTAACCAATAGCTTAAGATATAAGATAAAAATAATGTATTTTGTAATTAATATTTTAATTTACTAAGAAGGGAGCTAAATGGTGACTAGACTTCTCTTCCCCTTGATAATAATGAACCCAGGCAATTTCAAAGGAGAGCAGCCAGGAGTTTAATACCTTTGATTAAGAACATGTTTCCACAGTGACTGTTACGTTCCTATTTAAAAGAGCAAAACAAAACTCAGGCTTATTTTATTTTGGAACTGCAGGGGGTCTTATGGCATCAAAAGAAGAGGAGAGAATGTTTAAGGATAATTAAAGGCAATTTGCCTCATCAGGCCTTTTTCCTGCTCCTTTTCCTCTTCTCCCCACAATACTTGCTAATTGCTGCTTCAGTGACCTGAGGATTCTTTTTTTTTTCCCTTCAAGTAACTTGCCTATTTGGCTGTTGCCCACACTTATAATTGCCTGCATAAATCAATGAATCTCCATTAGTTCATTAAAAAAAAAAACAAAAAAAACCAGAACATGCATTACTCCCTGTCTTATCATGCTGGCTAGTTTAGACATCAGGAAAGCCAAAGGCAAGAAATGAATTACATGTGTTAATTCATTTCATCTCTGAAAGAATGCCATGAAGTCCCTGAGATAGAATGGGAAACCAGAGCAGCTTGCTGAGAGTCCCACTGCTTAGGGTGAGATTGGAACCCTAAACTTTGTTTTTACTTTATTACCTCCTTAAGTTAAGCTCTCTGTTTCTATGTTCATTTAAAAACTTTCCATTTAGAATTTTCATTGGTTCCTTTAGTTTGAATGCCCCTGGCATGCATTTAAGCATATAACACTTAGTTTGCAAAAAGTGAACTTGGCGACTCTCGGAAAAGCCATTGTGGAAAGTCATTCACAGCAGCTTCCCCCAGGACTGAGAAAACTCAGTCACCTCCAGGAAATTTTTAGCTAAAGTTTTAAAATAACAAAACCGAGGATAGGAACAGAGTTCCTAAAATGCAAAGTGTTTTAATTCGGGATTATGTTTTCAACTTTGAAAATGGTTAGAAAATGGCATCACACTCCCAAATCAAGTGACCTCCTGGGAAAAAGAGTGGTCCACAAACTTTTGACCTCTAAGTTTGCACAGGTTTTCTTTGAACTCAGGTAAATTGAACGATATGGACCCAACTATCACATGCTAAGTAAATGCCAGAAGAATGCTGAATTAAGTAATGGGTTAAGTTGTGTTACAGTAGGAAAACCCACAATGGCCATGAGTCCACACTAGGGTGGTTGTACTGCTGGTTTGAGGAACAGTTACCATAGGAGACACAGGGGCAAAAATAATGGTTACATATTAATTCTTCAGTTAGATAGAATATGGAGAAAAAAAAGGGGGGGTGGAATCCCAGTCTGATCAAATATGTGAGCCTCAGAGAAGTAAGAAATAGTGTCATCCCTCTTTCAGGTTTGTTTTCTGCCAGCAACTCCCTGCCATCCTCCAACATCCAACCACACAAATTTCTGACCCATGGATGCACAGAAGTTTCAAGGTTTTCTACTTTTGGTTTTATAGCTTTGATTTTCAACTGCATTTACACACAGAAACAGCCAACTATTTGCATATAAAGCACATTTACCCTAATTCTAATTTTAAAAGAACTTAAAAGAGAATGTTAGAGATAAAGGAAGGTTTTGGATAGTGAAATAGACAAGACGAGTGGGGGCATTCCTAGAATGCCCTGGGGGAACCTCTCCTCCTTAGATTCTAGGGATGAGGAGGTAGGGCATAACTAACTTTTAGCTTTAACATCCTTAGAAAGAAAACAGAGCGAACCAGATCCTAGCTCTGGTTCCTCCACCATCCTTTACTGTATGCCCTAGGAGATGTTTTCAATCGCTACAATCCTGTAAAACATTTTATATCTACTGAGTTTCTGACTGGTTGGATCAAAGTTAACACCACCATATTTTGAGGAAATATTCCAGACACTGGGATTAGTCAGAATTTTAGGTAAACTTGTGGAATGAGAAGTTAAGATACTTTTTGAATGATAAACTGGAAATGAAATAGAAAATTGTAAGATCGCATTAATTCTGAAGTCACATGCATCCTAAATTTGATGTGGTTTTGGAGAAAAGTATCAGAGTGGTGAATCCATTCCTGCAGACTGGCTGTTTTCTGCCCCTCCAGCCCCATTGCTTATGATTCTTCTTTTTACTCACATCCCAGTCCCATTGGCTATCTTTGTGCTCCTCCAACACACCGGATTCCTTCACACCCAGCTCCTTCACACTGTGTCCTTAGCTTAGGACACAGGCTCTGTGCCCTCTGGGTCCCTGCAATTCTCTTTTAGGGTCAATTTCTGCTCATCTGTCAGGTGACTAATTAAAATGTTCCTTGTTTTGTTCTTGGACCTTTTAATACGTTTCTTTACAGGACATACAAATATAATTGAAGACCACTTGTGCAATTCCTGTTTTAATATCAGTCTCTCTCTACAGATTATGAGAGTCATGAGGATAGAGGCTGTAATTATATTGTTTACCATCATATAGTACTTCCAGGCCATAGCCAGTCCTTGGTAAATCATTACTGTATGAATTAATGTATGACTGGTATTGGACTTGAAGAATAGAATGAAAACTGCCTGAGGTGACTGACGTGGAAGCTGCATCTCAGTATTGAGGATGAACCAGATTTTAGGATTGTAAATGCTAAAAATGGAGGAACCTGGATGTTGATCATAGATTGAATAGTGAGGAGTGCTAGGGAGACAGAAAAGAAGCAATGCTGACTCCGATATTTTTGGCAGAGAACAAAAGACTAAGGTTTACCTAAGATCATTACGTGGAAGGTAATGGGAGGGGACTTGGTGGGCTAAATCAGCTTAACGCTACCTTGTTGAAAGCCTCTGGTATCAAATATGCTATTCGTGGTGACCCAAGTCTGTCAGTGAAGTAATTTCTTGACCATCTCACAAGGCTGGGAGCTATGGATTCACAGTTATTTGTCTGTACACATAGAATGCAGTACTTCTCATCCTTCTGGATTTCTCTGATACCTAACTTTCTATAACCTTCTCCAGGAAATTTTCTGAGTCATGTACCCTTTCTTTGTAACCCCAAATATCTATAATTGCATATTATTGTTTATTTGTTTCTTCTACTAGACTGTAAGCTTCTTGATGGTAGTGATTTTCTTATTTGCCTATATATTTTCATGACTGGCTCAGTGCCTAGCATTAGATACCTGAGTAATGTTTGGCAAACTTAATGGAATTAAACTCATTTTAATTAAATAATTGTTTCCTTTTGCCAAGTAAATACATTGGTTGGGAAATGGTTAAATATATATTCACATAAGGGTGCCTAGCAGAGCAGGTCTTGTAGTCAAACTTAATAAAGTTTGTTGTTGGACCAATTTTTGCCACAGATACTTTGGTGGTTTGATTAAAAAAAAAAAAATCACATCATTGCAGTGTGTTTTTGCAGCATCTCGCATCAAGAGTCTTTCTACCCAATCCTCTAATCTTGGCTGGTTTTAGAATCTGCTTTGACAAATAGAATGTGACAAAAATGATGGTGTGTCAGTTCCAAGCCTATGTCTTCCCTCTGCTCTCTTGCCTTGTGAACAAGTCTAGGCAGCCATTCCAGCTGAGGTCATCCTAGACCAGCTGGTTCCCAGCTGACCTGGCAGCTGAGCACAGATGCACTGACTGAGTCCAGCCAAGACCAGAACTGCGCAACAGCTATGCTTAGCCCAAATTGCTGACCTACAGAATTGTGAGCTAAGTAAATGGTTTTTAAAAACTATTAAATTTTGGGGTTACTATGCAGAAGTTAATTACTATAGATATGTTACTTTTAATTTGCTAAATTAAAATAGCTTATGCTATATTTTGCTAAGATGATAGGTGGTGAGATCTGACTTACAATAGGGCATTTCTTTTTTTTTTTTTTTTTAAAGATTTTATTTATTTATTTGAGAGAGAGAGAATGAGAGATAGAAAGCACGAGAGGGAGGAGGGTCAGAGGGAGAAGCAGACTCCCTGCTGAGCAGGGAGCCCGATGTGGGACTCGATCCCGGGACTCCAGGATCATGACCTGAGCCGAAGGCAGTCGCTTAACCAACTGAGCCACCCAGGCGCCCCTAATAGGGCATTTCTTGAAAAGGGGAGTCCTAGATGGAATGACCTGGGCAGTGGAAGACTTGAGACATTAGATACCTTGAGTGGGAGATGGAAAGTGACAAAAGAAAGTATCTTCTTTAGGGAATGAACAGTGACGAATAAATAAGACAGAACTCATGAGGCATCTCATAAAGAGTGAAGCTTCCTCAAAATTAGAGGTGATTTCAGGGGACAGATGAACCATACAGATGAAATGACTGATGATTTGACATTCAGGGTAAGCAAGCCATGCCATACACAATGTGGGAAAGAACCCGCATACATTAGTGATAATTGCAGTCTGTCGATATTTGGGAAGAATAAACATCATAAGCAAATAATTATAAGCCATGGGATAAAAATTGGAATGATTTTAAGAAAAGAAGAGAATTAAGAAACAGCATTTAGAAGGATGAAGAATGTAAATAACACTCTCAGTGTGGAGGTCTGAACTTGTTTTATATTACTAGCACTATTTGGCTTTAAGAAAGTCAGTGGGCCTTGGATCCTTCAAATGGAAATTTGGTTCCTGTAACTACTTCATAGAGAAAGTCAAATAAAATAACGAACAGGAACACATCTAATTAATTTTAGAGAGCTAGAACAATGGTTCTTAATGTCTAAGGTTGATATTGGAAGCCATAGGTAATTTTGAATGAATGATCAGCTCATGGACAGTCATATAGGATTTTTTTTTTTTTAATCCATGGCTTCTGTCATTTATGTCAGCCTCTCCCATTGTCCTTCCCCTCACCTCCAGAACAGCCTTGCTTATTGCAGAGATTGGCAAAGCCTTCTTTTTGCTGAAGTTGGAACGTTCACTCACCCTGGAATCAGGGTGATGATATAACTTCACCTGTTTGAGAACATTGTCGCTTTTATATTCCTGTGTGACATGCTCCAGGCCACAGGATTGCAATGCTATGTTAGAGAACAGAAGTGCTCAATGCTATTTTGTTACCCAATCTTTTGGAATTAATTTTCTTTTTAAAATTTTGGGGCAAAGAAGGCATGATTTTGAAACTTTGTCTTCTGTATTTTTAATTCCCTTTAGTTCATTGACTTTATAGCTCTGCCCATTGAGTCATGATATCCATTGCTTCAGGGGGAGGGCAGGACCCAGCTAAGAACAAAGGAAACAGTGTTCAGTTTTTGAATTCCAAAACATGCTCTTGAAGCTAATTTCAGAGACAACAGTTGTGAAAAGCCAAGGCATTCACTTGCAATACCTAGATTTGTGGAGAGAGAAATCAGAAACTTTGCTTTAAATATTAACTATTCCCTTAAAATATTAAGAAGTTACAGGACTGAAGGAAGAAAGATTTACCATAAGCCACAGAATACAGAATATGCAGAGTGTGGCACAAAGTTCATTTTACAATACCCTGGAAAGAAATAAAACAAAACAAAACAAAACAAAACTGATGGGGAGGAGCCTGGAGAGAAAGAGTAAGAGGAAAGCACGAATCCTGAGTCCCGAATTGGGTCCGGTTCCTGGCCCTGGGTGGGTCAGGGACCCCATATGACCTTAACATCATTGATTAAAGGGAGCTTGGTTCTTACATCTTGCCTCGAGCTCTGAATGGAGATGATCTCCTTAAAAGGGGGCATCCTCAGTAGAGCAGAAATTACGGTGTTATGTGTGTGTAAGATGACCAGACCTAAGCTGTCACATTCTCAAGCTGTCAGATTCGGAGAGGAGATCCAGGGAAGCTCCTAAAATTCTTAAAATTTGAAGCAAAGGACATTTGAGAATTTGAGAATTAGAAAATAGCACATCTGCCAGGAGGCTGCCACAGCTTAAATTGGAAACTGCAGATTGGATAGTCCAAAGCAGGGGCCACATGTGGATGGATGTAACTAAATCTCAGAATGTCAGTTGTGTATGTTAGTGCTGAGGTGAGGGATTGTGGCTGTTGTCAGAGAAACTGAGCTACCTGAAAGCTATCACCTCTATGCTAAGGAATCAGAACACAGGTATTGGCATCACACAGTTTGGTGCAGTAATGGATGTGGTTGGTTCTCAGATACCAAGCAAGAGCCAGATATTCTTTCTCTAATAGGACAATTTTTTTTAAAGATTTTATCTATTTATTTATTTATTTATTTGACAGAGGGGGTTGGTGAGCACAAGCAGGGGCAGTGACAGGCAGAGGGAGAGGGAGAAGCAGGCTCCCCGCTGAGCAAGAAGTCCGACGTAGGGCTCGATCCAGGACCCTGGGATCACGACCTGAGCCGAAGGCAGACACTGAACCAACTGAGCCACCCAGGCGCCCCTAATGACAGGACAATTAATAAGCCCTTTAGGGGTAGGAGAATGATGTTGGGGGAAAACATGGAATTTGACTATCCAGAAGAGATTAAGCTTAAAAAAGAAGGGTCTTAATTGCTTTGAAATAGGAAGATATAGTTTTTGCTTCTGTTATCAATGGAAATGAAGCCTCATAAGTATGATGAGTCTAGTTTTGTATCATATATAAGTTTTGACCCCACAGTGCCACTATTCAGAGGTGTTTGGGTGCATATGTCACTTCGGCTCCCTGATGTGGGTTAACACCTTCTTTCTTTGTGCCCCATCTAAAACCACTCTCTGCATTGCATTATGTGTGAATGTGTCTGTCTCCACCACTTGACTGTAATCTTTATAGTGGCAGGGACCACACCTCATCCCTTTTTATATTCTCAGCTGCTGGCACAGGGTCTGAAATGTAGTTATCTCTCGAGAAGTATCTGTTGAATAAATCCAAAGTCCATGATGACAAACCCATAGGGTAAATTGTGAACATTTTTATGAAAAACTATCTGTAGGATTCTAGAAAGTCTGATTATTCTTGCTTTGGTTTATCAGAATGAACTGACCATTTTGTCTGTGCTATGAAAACATATCCCATTTATTAATTATGAAATGACTACTATGTGTGGCACCTTACATGTAGAAATTGTTTAATACTCCCAAGGATTCTATGATGTTAGCCTTCCTATCCTCATTTTATTGATGAGGAGACTGAAACCTGAAGAGTTTAAGAAACTGACTCAAGATTCCATGGCCACTGAGTGGACCAGCCAGGTATAAGTCTGGCTCTAGCCTGTGTTCTCAGTTACTACATATATATGTCTCTAAACATATCTGAGTGTCCTCATATAGAAGTGGTTAGAAAATTTGTACAGATGGTCCCCAACTTAACGATGGTGCTGCTTAGGATTTCTTGACTTTATGATGATGCAAAGGCTATATACATTCAGGAGAAACTATACTTCAAATTTTGAATTGTAATCTTTTCCTGGGATCATGATACACAGTATGACACTGTCTCATGATGCTGGGCAGGGGTGATGAGTCATAGCTCCAGTCAGCCATAGGATCATGAGGGTAAACAACCAATATACATATTTATACCCATTCTGTACCCATGCAGCTGTTCTGTTTTTTGCTTTCAATACAGTATTAAATAAATTGCATGAGGTATTCAATACTTTATTATAAAATAGGCTCTGTGTTAGATGATTTTGCCCAACTATAGGCTAATATAAATGTTCTGTACACATTTGAGGTAGGTTAGGCTAAGCTATGATGTTAGGTAGGTTAGGTGTATTCGATGCATTTTTGATTTAGGATATTTTCAACTTATCTGGGCTTATTGGGATGCAACCCCTCTGTAAGTAGAGTTACACTGTAAAATCTGTGTTAGTGAACAGTGACAGTATAACATTCCCCTGTACAGTGCATACGATTTCATGAATGTGTATACTCAAACTATTGTTTTAGTCTTCCAACAAATGATAAGAGTTCTCCCCAGCAGTGTGGAAAGGACTGCCTCTGTATTTCTTTGAAATAAAAAGTACCACTAGGTTACAATGGACCAGATTATCCTAATAGATATATTCAGGACATTCCATGCAGAAACAGCAGAATACTCATTCTTTTGAAGTACACATGGAACATTCTTTGGAATAGATCATATGTTAGGCCACAAAACAAGTTCCAATAAATAAAAAAAAGATTGAAATTGTATTATGCATCTTTTCCAACTATGGTGGTATCAAACTAGAAATCAGTCACAAAAAAATATGTAAAGAACACAAATACATGGGGGCTAAACAACATGCTACTAAACAATGAATGGGTCAAACAGGAAATCAAGGCAGAGATAAAAAAAATACATGGATATGAGTGAAAATGAATAATAGTCCAAAATATTTGAGATGCAGCAAAAGCTGTTCCAAGAAGGAATATTATGGCAATACAGGTCTACCTCAAGAAACAAGACAAATCTCAAATAAACAACCTAACCTTACACCTAAAGGTACTAGGAAAAGAAGAACAAAGCCCAAAGCGAGTCGAAGAAAGGAAATAATAAATAATAAATATTAGAGCAGAAATAAGTTAACTAGAGCCTAAAACAACAATAGAATAGATCAATGAAACCAGGAGCTGGTTATTTGAAAAGATAAACAAAATTGATAAACCTTTAGCCAGATTCATTAAGAAAAAAAGAATGAAGATTCAAATAAATAAAATCAGAAATGAAGGAGAAAGAACAACTAACACCACAGAAATACAAAGGATTATAAGAAAATATTAGGAAAAATCATATTCAAAAAAATGGACAACCTAGAAGAAATGCATAAATTCCTAGAAACATATAACTTTCCAAAAATGAATCAGGAAGAAATAGAAAATTTGAACAGACTGATTACTAGCAATGAAATTGAATTAGTAATCAAAAAACTCTCCCAAAACAGAAGTCCAGGATCAGATGGCATCACAAGTGAATTCTACAAAACACTCAAAGAGTTAATACCCTATTCTTCTCAAAGTATTCAAAAAGAAGAGGAAGGAAAGCTCCCAAATTCATTCTATGAGGCCAGCATTACCCTGATACCAAAACCAAATGAAGACACAACAAATAAAGGAGCTACAGGCCAATATCTCTGACAAACATAGATGCGGAAATCCTCAACAAAATATTAGTAAACTGAATCCAACAATATATTAAAAAAAAGTCAATTATTACAATTAAGTGGGATTTATTCCAGGATGGCAAGGGTGGTTCATTATTCACCAGTCAACATGATCTGTTACATTAACAAGAAAAAGGATAAAAACCATATGATCATCTCAGTAAGTACAGAAAAATCATTTGACAAAGTACAACATCTATTCATGATAAAAACTCTCAATGAAAGTATAGAGGGAACATACCTCAACAGAATAAAGGCCATGTATAAAACCCCACAGCTAACATCAAGCTCACTGGTGAAAACCTGAGTGCTTTTCCTCTAAGATCAGGTACAAGGCAAGGATGTCCACTCTTACACTTTTTTCAAAATAGTACTAGAAGACGTAGCCACAGTAATCAGACAAGGAAAAAAAAAAGGCATCCAAATTTTAAGGAAGAACTAAAATTTTCACTCCTTGCAGATGACATAATCGTATATATAGAAAACCCTAAAGACTCTACCAAAAAACTACTAGAACTGAATAAATTAATTTAGCAAATTCTCAAGATATAAAGTTAATACACAGAAATCTGTTGCATTTTTTCACACTAATAATGAAGCAGCAGTAAGAGAAATTAAGAAAGCAATGCCATTTACAGTTGCACCAAAAATAATAAAGTACTTATGAATAAACTTAACTAAGGAGGTGATAGACCTACTTCAAAAACTATAAAACACTGATGAAAGAAACTCAACATGACACAGATGGAAAGATATTCCATGCTCATGGATTGGAAAAAACAATATTGTTAATATGTCTATACTATGCAAAACAATCTGCAGATTTAATGCAGTCCCTATCAAAATACCAACATTTTTTACTGAAGTAGAGCAAATAATACTAAAAGTTGTATGGAACAACAAAAGACCCCAAATAGCCAAAATAATCTTGAGAAATAAGAATAAAACTGTAGATATCACAATCCCAGATTTCAAGATCTACTACAAAGTTGTAGTAATTAAAACAATATGGTACTAGCACAAAAGTAGACACATAGATCAAACACAGAATAGAGAACCCAGAAATAAACCCACAGTTATATGGTCAATTAATCTATGACAAAGGAAGGAAGAATATGCAATGGGGAAAAGACAGTCTTTTCAATAAATGGTGCTGGGAAAACTGGAGAGTTAAATGTAAAAGAATGAAACTACTTTCTAACACCATGCATGAAATAAAACTCAAAATGGATTAAAGACCCAAATGTGAAACTTGAAACCATAAAACTCCTGGAAGAAAACACAGGCCGTAGTTTCTTTGACACCAGCCATAGAAACATTTTTCCAGATATGTCTCCTCAAGCATGGGAAACAAAAGCAAAATTAAGCTATTGGGACTATACCCAAAATAAAAAGCTTTTGATCGTGAAGGAAACCATCAATAAAACGAAAAGGCAACCTACTGAATGTGAGAAGATATTTGCAAATAATATATCTGATAAGCAGTTAATATCCAAAAAATATAAAGAACTTATACAACTCAATAGCCAAAATACAAATAACCCAATTAAAAATGGCCAGAGAACCTGAATAGACATTTTTCCAAAGAAGACATACAGATGGCTAATAAACAAGAGAAGATGCTCAACATCACTAATCATCAGGGAAATGCAAACTAAAACCACAGTGAAATATCACCTTACACCTTTCAGAATGGCTAGAATCAAAATCACAAGAAATAACAAGTTTCACAAGGATGTGGGGAAAAAGGAATCCACATGCAGTTGGTGGGAATGCAAATTGGTGCAGGCACTGTGGAAAACAGTATGGAAGTTCCCCCCAAAATTAAAAATAGAATTATCATATGATCTAGGAATTTCATTACCAGGTATTTACCCAAAGAAAAGAAAGACACTAATTTAAAAAGACATATGTGGGGCACCTGGGTGGCTCAGTCTGTTAAGCGTCTGCCTTCAGCTTAGGTCATGATTCCAGGGTCCTGGTATCATGCCCCATATCGGGCTCTACTCAGCAGGGAGTCTGCCTCTCCCTCTGCCCCTCCCCTGCCCCACTCATGTTCTCTCTCTCTTTCTCAAATAAATAAATAAAATCTTAAAAAGAATAAAAAAGTAAAAAGACATATGCACTCCTATGTTTATTGCAGCATTATTTACAATAGCCAAGATATGGAAGCAACCCATTATCCATCCATAGATGAATGGATAAAGATGAAGATATATATCTATATATTCTATCTATCTATCTATCTATCTATCTATCTATCATCTATCTATCTATATCTTCATGGTTAATATTACATATATTATATATATGAATGTTTTATATATATATATGAATATTACCCATAAGAAAGAATGAAATCTTGCCATTTGCAACAGCCTGGATGGATGCAGTGGGTATAATCCTAAGTGAAATAAGTCAGAGAAAGTCAAATATCATATGATTTCACTTATACGTGGAATTTAAGATAAGACAAAAAGAGAGAAAAAAAAAACAGACTCTTAGATATAGAGAAGAAACTGGTGGTTACCAAGAGCAGAGGTGGGTTGGGGGAGGGGTCAGATAAAGGAGGTCAAGAGTACACTTACCTTGATGAACACTGAGTAATGTGGAATTGTAGAATCCTTCTATGTACACCTGAAACTAATATAACACTATATGTTAATTATAATTAAAAAAAAGAGTAGAAAGTATTGAAGTGAAAAAAAAGAGTACTACTAGGATCGTTGTCAAGGTTGGCTTGTTTGTTCTTTCAGAGTTGGGATGTCTTAGTGAGGTCAGACAGGGGCACTGAGCCCTGTTCTGTGGTTCCTTCTGTGAGTTTCCTCTTGCCTAAAAAATGTCTGTGGGCTCTTACACCACCACCATTCTGGGAAGAGCCCTGGCTTTCTGTTCATTTAGTAGGACCCTTTTAGGAGAGAAAGAAGGAGTAGGGAACCCACGAATGTACAACTGTGGAGTTGGGTTGCCTGCCCCTGCCCCAGGCCCTTCTGGGAATATACCTATCAGTGGAGAGGGGCTCAGAGTGGGGCTGGGCACTTGGATCTTCTGACTTCTTTGCTCCTTAGCAGAGTGTGAAGAGGAGTGAGTATCTTTCTCTAAGGATAAATCCAGGGGTAGCCTGTCATTCTGAGGGACTGTTCTGCTTTTGCGCATGTTGAGTCTGACTGGGACAAGGAACGGTGGCAGAGCCTTGGGAATCCATGCAGTAAAAGACCATAGGTGCCTTCATCAAATTTTTGAATGATTCTGGAAAACTAAACTAGCTCTTTGGATTTATTCCAGTACAAAGTAGAAAAATGGTCTTTACTATTTGGGGGTTACCTCAGCAGGTCTTCGGGCTGTGCCATGCCAGTAGGAACCAGTGTGAATATAGTCAATTTTTATGTGGTTTGATTGGTCTGTGTGGGTGCCACATTGGCTGTTTCATATGTTGAATGTCACCCCTGGCCTCAGGAGAAGAAAGAATATTGCTAAAATGAACTAGTTCTATGAGATATATTGAGACACAGTCTTTGTTTTGCTTCTAAATTTTTTTTTCGTGATTTTCTAGCTTCACTGTAGGAAGGTAATAAACATCAAAGCTGGCATAGTCAATGATCCCTTTCCAGAGATATGACCAGACAAGCCTCCTTTCATTGGGCTCTTGGGGAAAGTACATTCCCAGGAAGGGAGAGGAACATTAAACCGTGTGTCACTCATTCTGCAGGAATGGAAATGTTGGTTCTTCTGGTTGTAATAATTTAGAGATTAAATGTTGGACATGTGACTGCAGGAAGGCTATAATTTGTTTTTTAAATCATAAACTCTTGTTTCTACTTCTTATCCCGTATGCATCTCCTTTGGAAAGCCATGTACCTTGTCCAGCATGCCATTGTATGGAATTGTGTCAGCAAGTTTGTGATTCTCTCCATAAATCATGTCACATAGAGACTACTTTCATAAGCCAATCCCCCACCTGGCCACAATGTCCTGAAAAAAGAATGTGCTTTGTTACATGTGATTGGAAGCTTCCAAATTGGTCTTAGCTATTTTCAATTACATAGGTCCTTCTAACTTTCCTTAGTTATTACAGAAAAGTTGTCTTTACTAGGCTCACCAGCATCTAGTGCCCTCAAACTTTATCACAGGGAATACTCACTAATCATCTTCAATTGTGTAAAGGTTTGGGACCTGACTTCTGATAACCTGTAATACTCAGTACCACAAACTGACTTTTATTTTCCTGCCTACTTGTCACATCCTACTTGTTGGAACATAATATTTGTGGCTTGCAGAATCCCAAACCTAACCAAGTGATGGATGTACTGTCGAAGATTAATCCACATCTCTATGTAGTTTTGGGTCTATTGCTTTTCGATTGATTTGTGCTGAGGTTTAAGCGACTAACTGAATGGCTGCTAAGGCTTGATTCTTTTTTTTCTTCTTTAAATTTTTTATTGTTGTTAATCAACATACATTATATCATTAGTTTTCTATGTAGTGTTCCATGATTCATTGTTTGTGCATAACACCCAGTGCTCCACGCAGAACGTGCCCTCTTTAATACCCATCACCAGGCTAACCCATCCCCCCACCCGCTCCCCTCTAGAACCCTCAGTTTGTTTTTCAGAGTCCATCGTCTCTCATGGTTCGTCTCCCCCTCCGATTTACTTCCTTTCATTCTTCCCCTCCTGCTATCTTCTTCTTTTTCTTTTTCTTTTCTTAACATATATTGCATTATTTGTTTCAGAAGTACAGATCTGTGATTCAACAGTCTTGCACAATCGAGCGCGCTCCCCATCGCACCTACCCTCCCCAATGTCTATCACCCAGCCACCCCCTCCCTCCCACCCCCCACCACTCCAGCAACCCTCAGTTTGTTTCCTGAGATTAAGAATTCCTCATATCAGTGAGGTCATATGATACATGTCTTTCTCTGATTGACCTCTTTCACTCAGCATAACACCCTCCAGTTCCATCCATGTCGTGGCAAATGGCAAGATCTCATTCCTTTTGATGGCTGCATAATATTCCATTGTGTATATATGCCACATCTTCTTTATCCATTCATCTGTCAATGGACATCTTGGCTCTTTCCACAGTTTGGCTATTGTGGACATTGCTGCTATAAACATTGGGGTGCATGTACGCCTTCGGATCCCTACATTTGTATCTTTGTGGTAAATACCCAGTAGTGCAATTGCTGGATCATATGATAGCTCTATATTCAACTTTTTGAGGAACCTCCATACTGTTTTCCAGAGTGGTTGCACCAGCTTGCATTCCCACCAAGAGTGTAGGAGGGTTCCCCTTTCTCCGCATCCCCGCCAACATCTGTCGTTTCCTGACTTGTTAATTTTAGCCATTCTGACTGGTGTGAGGTGGCATCTCATTGAGGTTTTGATTTGGATTTCCCTGATGCCGAGCAATGTTGAGCACTTTTTCATGTGTCTGTTGGCCATTTGGATGTCTTCTTTGGAAAACTGTTCATGTCTTCTGCCCATTTCTTGATTGGATCATTTGTGCTTTGGGCATTGAGTTTGATAAGTTCTTTATAGATTTTGGATACTAGCTCTTTATCTGATATGTCATTTGCAAATATTTTCTCCCATTCTGTTGGTTCTTTTGGTTTTGTGGACTTTCTTTTACTGTGCAAAAGCTTCTTATCTTGATGAAATCCCAATAGTTCATTATTGCCCTTGCTTCCCTTGCCTTTGGTGATGTTTCTAGGAAGAAGTGGCTGCAGCTGAGGTTGAAGAGGTTGCTGCCTGTGTTCTCCTTTAGGATTTTGATGGAATCCCGTCTCACGTTTAGGTCTTTCAACCATTTGGAGTCTATTTTTGTGTGTGGTGTAAGGAAATGGTCCAGTTTCATTCTTCTGCATGTGGCTGTCCAATTTTCCCAACACCATTTGTTGAAGAGACTGTCTTTTTTCCATTGGACATTCTTTCCTGCTTTGTCAAAGATGAGTTGACCATAGAGTTGAAGGTCCATTTCTGGGTTTTCTCTTCTGTTCCATTGATCTATGTGTCTGTTTTTGTGCCAGTACCATACTGTCTTGATGATGACAGCTTTGTAATAGAGCTGAAAGTCCGGAATTGTGATGCCGCCAGCTTTGCTTTTCTTTTTCAACATTCCTCTGGCTATTCGGGGTCTCTTCTGGTTCCATACAAATTTTAGGATTATTTGTTCCATTTCTTTGAAAAAAGTGGATGGTATTTTGATGGGGATTGCACTGAATGTGTAGATTGCTCTAGGTAGCATTGACATCTTCACAATGTTTGTTCTTCCAATCCATGAGCATGGAACGTTTTTCCATTTCTTTGTGTCTTCCTCAATTTCTTTCATGAGTATTTTATAGTTTTCTGAGTACAGATCCTTTGCCTCTTTGGTTAGATTTATTCCTAGGTATCTAATGGTTTTGGGTGCAATTGTAAATGGGATCGACTCCTTAATTTGTCTCTCTTCTGTCTTGTTGTTGGTGTATAGGAATGCCACTGATTTCTGTGCATTGATTTTATATCCTGCCACTTTACTGAATTCCTGTATGAGTTCTAGCAGTTTTGGGGTGGAGCCTTTTGGGTTTTCCACATACAGTATCATATCATCTGCAAAGAGTGAGAGTTTGACTTCCTCTTTGACGATTTGGATGCCTTTGATTTCTTTTTGTTGTCTGATTGCTGTGGCTAGGACTTCTAATACTATGTTGAATTGCAGTGGTGATAGTGGACATCCCTGCCGTGTTCCTGACCTTAGGGGGAAAGCTCTCAGCTTTTCCCCATTGAGAATGATATTCGCTATGGGTTTTTCATAGATGGCTTTTATGATATTGAGGTATGTACCGTCTATCCCTATACTCTGAGGAGTTTTGATCAAGAAAGGATGCTGTACTTTGTCACATGTTTTTCTACATCTATTGAGAGGATCATATGATTCTTGTTCTTTCTTTTGTTAATGTATTGTATCATGTTGATTGATTTGCGGATGTTAAACCAACCTTGCAGCCCAGGGATAAATCCCACTTGGTCATGGCGAATAATCCTTTTAATGTACTGTTGGATCCTATTGGCTAGTATTTTGGTGAGAATTTTTGCACCCATGTTCATCAAGGATATTGGTCTGTAATTCTCCTTTTTGATGGGGTCTTTGTCTGGTTTTGGGATCAAGGTAATGGTGGCCTCATAAAATGAGTTTGGAAGTTTCCCTTCCATTTCTACTTTTTGGAACAGTGTCAGGAGAATAGGTATTAATTCTTCTTTAAATGTTTGATAGAATTCCCCTGGGAAGTCATCTGGCCCTGGGCTTTTGTTTGTTGAGAGATTTTTGATGACTGCTTCAATTTCCTTAGTGGTTATAGGTCTGTTCAGGTTTTCTATTTCTTCCTGGTTCAATTTTGGTAGTTGATACATCTCTAGGAATGCATCCATTTCTTCCAGGTTATCTAATGTGCTGGCATAGAGTTGCTCATAATATGTTCTTATAATTGTTTGTATTTCTTTGGTGTTGGTTGTGATCTCTCCTCTTTCATTCATGATTTTGTTGATTTGGGTCATTTCTCTTTTCTTTTTGATAAGTCTGGCCAGGGGTTTATCAATCTTGTTAATTCTTTCAAAGAACCAACTCCTAGTTTCTTTGATCTGTTCGACTGTTCTTTTGGTTTCTATTTCATTGATATCTGCTCTGATCTTTATTATTTCTCTTCTCCCACTGGGTTTAGGCTTTATTTGCTGATTTATCTCTAGCTCCTTTAGGTGTAGGGTTAGGTTGTGTATTTGAGACCTTTCTTGTTTCTTGAGAAAGGCTTGTATTGCTATATACTTTCCTCTTAGGACTGCCTTTGCTGCATCCCAAAGATTTTGAACAATTGTGTTTTCATTTTCATTGGTTTCCATGAATTTTTTTAATTCTTCTTTAATTTCCTGGTTGACCCATTCATTCTTTAGTAGGATGCTCTTTAGCCTCCATGTATTTGAGTTCTTTCTGACTTTCCTCTTGTGATTGAATTCTAGTTTCAAAGCATTGTTTTCTGAAAATATAGGGAATAATCCCACTCTTTTGGTACTGGTTGAGACGTGATTTGTGACCTAGGATGTGATCCTTTCTTGAGAATGTTCCATGGGCACTAGAGAAGAATGTGTATTCCATTGCTTTGGGTTGGAATGTTCTGAATATGTCTGTGAAGTCCATTTGGTCCAGTGTGTCATTTAAAGTCTTTATTTCCTTGTTGATCTTTTGCTTAAATGATCTGTCCATTTCAGTGAGGGGGGTTGTTAAAGTCCCCCACTATTATTGTATTGTTGTTAATATGTTTATTTGCTTTTGTTATGAATTGCCTTATATAATTGGCTACTCCCATGTTAGGGGCATAGATATTTACAATTGTTAGATCTTCTTGTTGGATAGACCCTTTAAGTAGGATGTAGTGTCCTTCCTCATCTCTTATTACAGTCCTTGTTTTAAAATCTAATTTGTTTGATATAAGGATTGCCACCCCAGCTTTCTTTTGGTGTCCATTAGCATGGTAAATGGTTTTCCACCCCCTCACTTTCAATGTGGGGGTGTCTTTGGATCTAAAATGAATCTCTTGCAGACAGCATATTGATGGGTCTTGTTTTTTAATCCAATCTGATAGTCTGTGACTTTTGATTGGGGCATTTAGCCCATTTACATTCAGGGTAACTATTGAAAGATATGAATTTTGTGCCATTGTATTGCCTTTAGCGTCACTGTTACTGTATATTGTCTGTGTTCCTTCCTGGTCTATGCTGCTTTTAGGCTCTCTCTTTGCTTAGAGGACCTCTTTCAATATTTCTTGGAGGGCTGGTTTCGTGTTTGCAAATTCCTTTAGTTTTTGTTTGTCCTGGAAGCTTTTAATCTCTCCTTCTATTTTCAATGACAGCCTAGCTGGATATAGTATTCTTGGCTGCATATTTTTCTCATTTAGTGCTCTGAATATATCATGGCAGTCCTTTCTGGCCTGCCAGGTCTCTGTGGATAGGTCTGTTGCCAATCTAATGTTTCTACCATTATAGGTTACATATGTCTTCTCCCAAGCTGCTTTCAAGATTTTCTCTTTGTCTCTGAGATTCATAAGTTTTACTATTAGATGTCAGGGTTTTGACCTATTTTTATTAATTTTGAGAGGGGTTCTCTGTGCCTTCTGGATTTTGATGCCTGTTTCCTTCCCCACATTAGGGAAGTTCTCTGTTATAATTTGCTTCAATATACCTTCTGCCCCTCTCTCTCGTTCTTCTTCTTCTGGGATCCCAATTATTCTATTTCGTCTTATTGTATCACTTATCTCTTGATTTCTGCCCTCGTGATCCAGTAGTTGCTTATCTCTCTTTTTCTCAGCTTCTTTATTTTCCATCATTTGGTCTTCTATATCACCGATTCTCTCTTCTGCCTCATTTATCCTAGCAGTTAGTGTCTCCATTTTTGATTTCACCTCACTAATAGCCTTTTTGATTTCGATTTGTTTAGATTTTAGTTCTTTTATTTCTCCAGGAAGGGTTTCTCTCATAATCTCCAAGCTTTTTTCAAGCCCAGCTAGTATCTTTAAAATCATGATTCTGAACTGTAGGTCCAACATCGTACTAATGTCCATATTGAGTAGGTCCCTGGCAGACGGTACTACCTCTTGTTCTTTTTGTTGAGGTGACTTTTTTCGTCTTGTCATTTTGTCCAGAGAATAGATGAATGAGAGAACAAAATATGAACAGGTTAACAACGTCCCCAGAAAATATACTCTAAACAAATCAGAAAAGACCTGAAACCAGGGGAAAAGAAAGGGAAAGAAAGAAAAAAGAAAGAGAAATAAAAAGAAAAAGAACAAGATAAAAACAAACAAAAACATAAGAAAACAAAAAAACCCAGAATATGATCAAATATGATCAGGCTAGTGCATAGATCAGTGCCACACACTAGATTTTGGGTGTATTTTGGTCTGTTAGAAGAAAGTGCCTCCTAAAATTTTAAAGAAGGAAAGAGTTATATATGTATAAAATAAGGGTTGATACAATGAAGGGATGGAAGATGACTTGTAAAGATGAAAATTATAAAAGATTTTATGAAAGGAATTGTTAAGAACTTGTTTGAAAAAAGAAAGAAGAAGTTTTTAAAAAAGAAAAAAGGGGAGAATGTGATCAGGCAGTAGACTAGAACAAAGCCATACACTAGTGATTTAGGGTATATTTTGATCTGTTAGAAGAAACTGTATCTTAAAATTTTAAAGACAGAAAAACATATATATATATGCCAAAAATAAGGGTAACTACTATGAAGGGATAGAATATGACTCTAAAAATTAAAAATAAAAATGTTTTCTTAAAAAAGGGATTGATAAGATGTTGATTGATAAAGGGAAAAAGAAAAATAAAAAAACAGTTAAAAAATTAACTTTGAAAGACTAATGAATCATGGTAAAAAAGCCATGAATTCTATGTGCAGTAGTCCACTAGCGCTGGAGTTCTCCCGTTCTCCTTGATCAGTAAACTTGGTCTTGGCTGGCTGTTCGTGCTGATCTTCTGGGGGAGGGGCCTGTTGCCGTGGTTCCCAAACGTCTTTGCTGGAGGCGGAATTGCCCCGCCCTTGTTGGTCGGGCCTAAGCAATCTGCTTTGGTTTGCTCTCGGGAGCTTTTGTTCCTTGCAAGCTTTCCATACAGCTTTGGAGGACGACAGTGAAAATGATGGCCTCCCAATCTCTGCCCGGAGGAGCCGAGAACTCGGAGCCCTGCTCCTCAGTGCGCCCCCAGAGAAAAGCAGTCACTCCCGTCTCCCCGGTCTCCGGCCGCACTCCGTGTTCACCCGGCCTGTGACTGAGCGTTTCTATCTCTGGCACCCGACTCGGTGTGGAGTCCCCAAACCCAGCAGATCCCTGCGGTGGAGCGCACTGCTCCTCCTGGGGGAGGAAGGGGAGTCTCCCTGGCTCTGCTGCTTGTTGGGTCCCTGCTGGAGGAGAAGTGGCCCGACTGTCACCGATCACAGTTTATGGCAACCCCGATCTGAGAGCCCACGCCACCGCTCCATCTCTGCAGCCGGCTTCCCCGCTCCGATACCCGGGAGCTCTGCCGCACTCAGGCACCCCCGGTCTTTCTGTGACCCCGAGGGTCCTGAGACCACACTGTCCCACGAGGGTTCCATCCCCCGCTTAGCCACTGGAGCGACGTCCCTCAGCGGAGCCAACTTCTAAAAGGTCCGATTTTGTGCTCCGCGGCTCTATCACTTGCCAGAAGCGGCTGAGGGAGGCCCCTCCCCCGCCGTCTATCCTCCCGAATATCGCCTCGGATTCACTTCTCCGCACGTCCTACCTTCCTGTAAGTGGTCGCTTTTCTGTTCAGAGCGTTGTTGCTACTCTCCTCTTCGATCTCCTGTTGAGTTCGTAGGTGTTCAGAATGGTTTGATCCCCATTCAGCTGAATTCCTGAGACCAGACGAAATCCAGGTCTCCTACTCTGCCGCCATCTTGCTCCCTCCCTAAGGCTTGATTCTTAACTGTAATACTTCTCCTAGGTGTTTGGGTCTAAATTCTCTTGAACCTGCTGATGGTCAGATGGGCTATTATTATAGACAAAACAAAACATAACAAAACAAAACAAAACCCCACATGAACCAAGAATATACAAGTCTAGTTAAAGATGTTGTCATGGCTAGAGAGTGCTACCTTTCTTTCTCTCTTCCTCTGCCCCCTCCCCACCCTGATCTCAGATGCTAATTATACTCCTTGGTTCCTAGCAGACAAACTAGCATCTGTTTGGTGCAGAGAATCTCTTATTTGTTTCAACTTTATTCCCTTTTATCTCTACCCCACCCATTCCCGTTAGAGTACAGGCAGCCAGAATGGAAGAGCTTGTAAAGCTTTAGTTTAGGCATTTTAGCTCCCACAATTCTGAGCCATCATAGATGGTACAGAGAGTAGTCTGAATGGGAATTCAGCGAATTCTTGTACTATTTGGATATTTTGTTGAAAGGTATTAGTTCCATTACCATAGACAACTATTTTCTAGTGCATCTTTTTGTTTCAGATTGTGTTTTTTTGTTTTGTATATACATATTTGTAACTTATGTAAATGATATGGGATGATGTATCTCTCATTCTGTTTTTCTTTATTCTTTTTTTTTTTTTTGGATCTATCCATGTTGCCTTGACCAAATCTCATCTGTTGCTTCTGATTGCCACATCATGCTCCATATTGTTCATTCAGCACCTTGATTTATCCATTTTTCCAGTGATGGACACAGGTTGCTTCCTGTATCCCCTTCCCATCATACCTATCACTGCAATGAAGTGACCAAGGTAAATATGTTTACCAATTAACTGATAGGTTTTCTTCTTTAATGTGTCTTTCTTATGTTTATGAAGAACTGTGTGAGATAAATTTTCGTTTTTGTTTCAGTTCCTTTTTACCCTTTAAAAAATCATTTAATATTTTACATAATGCTCCATAGTTTAAAGGTTACTTATAGATTAGTCATGCCCTTTGCTCAAAATTGATCTGTTTTCTCTTCTTACTTAAATTCACTGTTATCATAGTTTTCTGTTGTGCTCACTGGGTGACCCATATATTTGAGAGAATAAGTTTGCATTTTTGTCATGGTAACAGTACCGTTTCTGTAATAATTCAAAATGTAAATTAACAAAATCCAATACTACAACAAATAGTGAAAATCTGTAGAAGTTAGTAGGTGCCACTAAAAAATTCTAGGAAAAAAATTCTTTGCATGACAGAGATAGAATGGCTAGATGTGTTTCTCACATATTTTTCTTTGTCTTGAAAAACCCATCTGTTAGCTATGCCATGGGTGGCTAACCCTATGGTTCAATATTTTCCTACTCTCTAGAATACTAAGCCAACAGTACACTGAAAATAATGAATGTAGCTCTGTTCGTGGAAAAAACATTCACAGTACTGTTTTGGAGAGGAATCCATGAAACCCTGAGATTTTGCCTCACCCAAAGCTATCTTCTGAGCTAAGCTGCCAGAGGTGAGTTATGGAGCACAAAGTGTCATTAAGAACTTCAACAAGTCTGGTGGCAGGCTGTATTAGGATTATATGCCTGACCAAGGCAACGTGTGCAGATTGAGTTGTGATCTACGAAGAGACCCCATTTGAGAACTTAGTTCCAAAGAGGTGCTGCAGTTCCAAAGAGATGCTAACTGGACCCAATTAGATCATCTGGATAGGGGTTCTTAAGCCACAGAGAGAGACACTCATAATAGAATAAAAAGAAGCAGCCGATAGAGAAATAAAGTAGGTTAAAAAAGAGAATAATAGGTTGATTTAATTTCTGTGGCATCCTAAAAAAGATTCCAGCTTTCTTTAGATCTATTAGAATATTGACACAGTTTTTGTCTGTGTGATTCTATTCTTAGAACATGCATTTAAAAAAACAAAACAAAACAAACACCTTCCAAATAACAACATATAAGAAGCCAAAACCCAAAGTTGAAAGTGGTAATGAGAACGAAGTAGATTCTAATTTTAGTAATTTATATTGTAAATATAAGTAAATAAAGAGGTTATTGAACTAATGAAAATATATTGGAACTCTGAGTGGCTATAAAGGGAATGACATATTCAGCTCTGATTATGTCCATGTGTTGAAAATGGAAAGAATAATTCACTACTGATTTTTCGAATACAGCAGCGATTGAACTCCACACTTGGGACACTATAGGCTGCTGATGGAAGGTAAGGATGTTGGCCAAGCTTCAAAGAGGTAGAAGTGTGTGTCACAGGCAGTAATACTAACCAGATATCTCTGTACTCTGCTACATTTTACAGCCTCCTTGTAGTTAGTTTACATAATGAGTTCTGATCAGTGGCCTGTGGATGGATGTGAGATGTGTCATCTCCAGACACTGATAGTCACGATCAGTTGTGAATGCTTTCTGCTCTCTCTTTGCTGGTCTTGGAGATCCTGGAAGCCATGTGGTCAGATGATGGTGTCACAAAATAGAGCTTGGGAAGTGAACTTCCTTGGAGACTATCTAGACTTGCAGACAGTGAGAATGCATAATAAACTTTTATGTTTAAGCGACTGAGATTCTCGTGGTTGCTTATTGCTTCCTACCAGGCTCATACTGAGTAGGATTTGAATCCTAGGCAATGTATTTTACTAGAAATGTTATGTTCTTGCATTAAATTGGTTTTAACAGTGGAAGACTCTGAGACAGAATTTCAGCTTTGTCATCTCAGAAAATGGGGAAAATGAACTGCACCCAATAGGAGTGTTATAAAAACTAAACGAGGTAACTGTTTTAAAATGTTAGATTTTATTTTTATTCATGTATGGTGGGGCCAGCAGATCAGGATCTGCCACTGAAAAGATAGTTTGTTACTTACAGTTCCCAAGAGGAACAGGTGCATGCCATGCAGGACCGCATGGGGAAGCACCAGGGTTGGTCAAGCAGCAGAGGTAACAGAGGGCAAGAGGTTTTATTTACGGGGTGTACTATCAATCTAATGTACCTCTATAATGCATAGAGATTCTTCAAAACTGTGTTGTTGATTATGTTCACTTCTCTTTTTTAAAGCCTAAATTAGTTCATGCTCTTCTCCCTGTTCGCCTCACTCTAACCTCCACATTTATGAGAATTAATCCTATTCTATTTTGTAAGTCTCAGTGAATGACATTTCTTTTGGGACATGCTTGCTTAGTCTCATCCATCTCATCCCCACCCTGTGCCCCTTGCCCCTCGGGCCTGTGTGGAGAGCCTCCTATGCACCCACACAGCACTGCTGACATGACTCATACCTGGTACTGGAATTTCATATTTGTCTGTACACACTCATTAGCCAGGAAGCCACATGAACGTGGAAACATTTTGAGAACTCCCTCCTCTAGCCAACATTAATTCCCCTACTATAAGCTCTCACAGCACCTATATTTCTCCTTTGTAACTCTGACAGTTTTTTCATGATAATTCATTCAGTGTTTGTCCTATTTTCAACTCTTGGCTCCAAAAGGGTCTATCTTTTTTATTGCTACAATTCTAGCACCACAACACATGGTCCGTGCTCAATGCATGTTTGTGGAATGTCTGACAGGCAGGACTTGAATCTGTCTTATTCTTCATAGTACTCAAGGCTTTAAAACAATGCCTGGCCCACTACAGATGCACAGGAAAATGTGTTTGAATAAAAGCAAGTATAAATCCTCATAAAAATCCTGTAAGGCACATATTGTTATAAGAACTTTTGAGGGTGAGCAAATAGATACTCAGGAAATGAAGACTTATTTGCCTAAGATGCTCAACAAGATGGAAGCATAGTTGGGACTCATACTGAATTCTTCCGACTCCAGTGCTTGTTTTCCCTCTGATGATGCTCAGTCTTATTAATTGGCAGGTTGATTTGACAACAGTGGAGCATTTCAATGCTTGTTGGACGTCAATGTGCATAGAAGTCATCTGAGAATCTTGATCAAGTGCAGATTCCGAGTTAGTAGGTCTGAGATGGCTTCTGAGATTCTGTATTTCTAACAGGCTCGCAGGTGATGGCCATGCTGCTGGTACAGTGACCACATTTTGAACAGCAAAGATAAAGATTGCCCTCAAATTAATTTTCCTATCATATATGTTTATAACTTCAACAGAGAGGATAAAGTAGAAATAAAAAAATTAATCAGTATAAAGACTTCTTATTAAGGGATAGAGTATTAAAGCAAGATTAGTTGTCTAAATTGATGAAATTCAGAAGACAGTTGTTAACTCTACTTAATTTTGCTGCTTGGGAAGAGAGGGTATATAATTCTAAAACCAGGCCCTTGTTTTTGTTTCATCTTCAATAAGAAGTTGAAAATAACACAATTTCAGTCAAAAGGAGCTCTAAGATTTATAATGGGCTTCTCACGGGATGGTACAGTTTCATTTCCTTAGGATGGGTGCCCCGGGAAGCCGACTTTGAGACAGAGATTTGCCTGTAGGAGGTTTACTGGGGAAGCAAGGGAAACAGGATGGGTACAGGGAGAACCTGAGCAGCATGTGTTTGCAACGGAGTCCTGGCTGATCCTGTCGGCAGCTCTGGAAGTGACATGTCCCTCACAGCTGTCCCAAATCACAGCACGAGGGCTGGGTCTTCATACCCCCACAGAACCAGTCTTGGGTACAGACTGCCACCCCAGGAGGGTAGTGAGGTGGCTCTCAACAAGGGCGATGCACAGAAAGGGACTCAGAGTGGGCAGTCAGCAGCCCCCACATCCTGAAACGGAATGGGAGCGTCAGCACAGAGGGGGTCACACAGCATCATACATTGTTTCTAGTACTTAGGCAGTTCTAACAAATATCTTTAGTACCATCTCTGGGTTTTGTAAACACTGTTCTGCAGACTCTCCAGAGAAACAGACTTTTTTGATGCAGAGAACTGGAGGTCACTAGAAAAGAGTGGGGCCAGGGAGAGTGAGTTAGGGAGCGGTATTCTACTACTTAGATCTATTGTTAGCCGTATTCAGAGCTCTCTGAAATAATTACAACTACAAAAATTTCATTAAACTCACACCATGTCTATGGGATCCACCCACATGTCTGCCCGTTATATTTTTCTAACTTTTCCCTTCTCGGTTTCTCCATTATAAAATGTGGACTTTCAAACAGATGATCTATAAAATCCAGACAGTTTTAATAAAATTCTGATTATATAACTCTTTCTCCTTCTAAATCCCTGCCCTTATCAACTGGCTCAGAGAACAGAAACTTGGCTTAATCCAAAAATGTTTTTTTGCCCACAAATATCTATTCCAAGAAACACCTAAAAAGAAAAAGGAACAATTGGAATAAGTGTGGGCCCTTTTATATCACACATCTCTTTTGAACTAAAAAATCAGATTAAAATGTATTTTAACTTCCTAGAAAATTTGGAATATAGAGAAAACAAAAGAAAACTATCTTGCCTTTTAACATTTAATTATATTTTCTCTTTTTACTTTCTATATACTTTAATCATACAGATGCAATTTTGCACCCCATTTTTTTCATTTAACATTGAATACCCAAAGAATTCCCATATGTACTGAAGTTTTTTGTAACTAAACTTAAAAAATAAATTAGAATTTACTTAGCACCTCTAATTTGGGAGATTTCTCTTACTATTATTTTTTTATTTGCTTAATGTATATAGCTTTGTTCACAACTTTTTCCTAAAATTTGAATGATGTCTTAGGATAGCATCCCAGAAGTAGAAGATGAAGCAGGTTTTAAGGTGAAAGGAAAGCAGTTAAGATGATTAGAGCAACAGAAGAGATCAAGCCCCAAAACATATTCTTTTATCAACGGAGTCTGTCTTCTTCTCTATGTCAGTTTGAGGATGACATTTATTAATGACCAGACCACAGTCTGATTGTTTTACATGGTCCAAAAATGGCAGTAAACATAATAAGACTTAATATAGGAGAAAAGGAAAGAAGGAAGGAAGGAAGGGAGGAAGAAGTTACAAAAGAGTGAACAAATCTCGATTATCCTTACACATTTATGGGTTTTGTAAATTGATCTTCCAGTTTCCCCTTAACTAAATGACACTTACCTCATTTGGGGGGAACACAATCAAACAATATTGCTTTGTACTCTATTTTTGCAAGAGTCTTTGTGTGGTGAACAAGGAGGCAGATTATGGGAGTCATTCTACACCTCAGGCAGAATATTATTATGGTAATATGTGGTTTGGAACTGGGGTGTGAAATTCTCCTTCATCGGAGACTTAGAGGAGAATGGAATGTTATTTCTCATTTGGGAACATGGTTTTGGAAGAAGAATGATCAACTTCTCAAAACAAAGCCTCTTCCACTTCTAAAAATTAAAAAACTAAAGCGAAAGGACAAACTCTTAGATTTCATCTTGTAGTTTTTTTTTCTCTTATCAAAACTCCCTTGTGTTCTACTAAACATCCTTTTTTTTTTTTTCCCAGAATGTCTGTGTCCCTATTTCTCAGTTCCCTCATTTCTCTCCCTCTTCTTTTTCTATTTGTCAGATGTGACCAGCAATAGCAGTTAACCTTTGAAAAATAGCCTGGGAAAATTTCCAAGTTGCCTAGCCATAGATAATTTAATGGATTCCCTCTGCCTACCTGGTAGAAATAACAGGTTAAACCCAGGAGCACTGGGTAATGTCTAATTGCCTTTTGGCATAGCTCAACCAAAGCATGAACACTGTTAGCAGAATTTGGACTTGGTATTCACAGATGAACAGTTACTTGTTCATAAATATTCTCAATTCAGATTAATGCAAGTCAGCCCAGAGAAGTGAAATTAGTATCAGGAAAAAAATATATACGTGTGTGTGTGTGTGTGTGTGTGTGTGTGTGTGTGTGTGTGTGTGTG
>NW_027397071.1:33399973-33417587 GCF_003265705.2 Callorhinus ursinus | reverse complement strand
ATGGTCAACTGCTGCAGTTAGTGATCATCCTACCATTGACTCATGTCATTCTGTGGCTTTGAGAGGGATAGTAGGCTCAGGTGGGCTAAGAAAAGCAGAGTGCATGATTGAGTTCTTTTTCAGCGGCTGCAGATAACTTCCTTTGGGCAGAGCACTTAAGCCCTTTGAGTTTCAGTTTATGGCTCTGTAAAAATGAGTCCAACAATACTAACTGACCTCTGAAGTGATTCCGTGCAGTACTAATAAAAATTATGGAAAGCAAATATCAAGTGCTAGACAAACATTTAAGGATAATTTTCTCCTGTTTAATTGTTTTGAGTTCTTGGTCTTCTCTCTTTTTTCTGACTTATCTTTTCCTTTTCTGCATCCTCCTTTGTATGCCAAGGGCAGTGCCTTAGCAAGACTATCTGAACCTTTTGTGTTGGGGATCCTTGCTCTTCTTCTGTAATGTTTCTAGTATACAGCCTGTAACATGCCCATGAGTGACCTAATTCACTGTTACAAAACTCAGGAGTGTACATTTTCAATAGAGCAAGTAGTACAGGCTCAACTATCCACAGACTTTGCTACCTATATGAGACAATCTAGAAAAAATACTTGAAACTGGTAATACCACATTTGAAATCATTTGGATTCTAGGAAGTGCTTGTTTCTGAAGTTCTCATTGATTTATTCATTCAACTATTATAATATTAAGCTTCCATTTGTATTCCTTGCTTTTCAGTTATAGGAACTGAGGATATAGCAGTAAAGAAGAGAAGTAAGGTCTGTTCTCTTAGTTGGGAAATGTATACATTATCAAGAAAACAAATTATACACCGATTTCAAAAAAAGCCATAAGTGCTATAAAGATAGTAAAATGGGGTTGTATGGGACCCCATGAAAGGGAGAGCTCCTTAGAGTCAGTGGTCAAGGAAGGTTCTTTGAGTGGTGGCAGCTGCTCTGAGACTTGAGTGACAATAAAACATAAACCCATCAGGTGAGATATTTTCATGTGCTGCCATCACTCCATCTATCCACTTCATGAACTCTGCCCTCCTCCCTAGTGCTGTGGCTGTGCCCCCACCCCCCACCCCGGCTTTCTCCCTCACTTGTCAACTGGATTCCACCCTCTCTTTCCTATTCAAGGGAATCAGACAGTAATCATTTCTTTGATCTACTGCAAAACCAAATTTTCACTTTCTCATGGTTCATCCCCATTGATACATAGGCAAATTGTATTTTTTTTTCAATCTTAAGAAATGCTCTGACTCTGCATCCCTCACCAGTTACCACCTCAATTATCCACTTTCTTTTATTGGAGATGCCTTAAAATCTTTCCTCTTTGTCTTTGCCACTCCACTTTTGGAGCCACTCCAATAATGTTTTCACCCTCAGCGCTCATTGAATCCACTCTTATCAGGTTCAGTGATAATCACAATGTTGATAAAGCCTGTGATTATCTAAACCTGACCTATCAGTAGAGGTTGACAGGGTCAATCGCTCTCCTTCTGGAAACACCTGCTTCACTTGAAATACAGGATACTGCAGGAGCCAGAATACTTGCCCCTCCACACTACCTGCTCCTTTCCACATCCTTTGATAGCTTCCTCTTTTCTTCTCTAGATTTTGGAGTTCTCTGTAGCTCAGTGCTCACATTTTTCCTCTTCTCCATCTATATTTACCATTTAGATAATTTTATAGAGTTAAATTCTATCTCTGTATTGGTGACTTCCTAATATATCTCTCCAGGCTGGAGGCCCAAACTCTTATATTCAAATGGTTTCCTGATATGTCCAAAATGCAAGCCTAAGAGTATTTCAGCTTAACATGTCGAAAAAAATCCCGGTAGCCTTAGAAAGTGATTGGTCCCTTTGACCAAAAGGGGAAACATGGGATAAGAAATAGTTTTGTGATAGAAACCAAAACATTCAGTTTTGGACCACTGTATCCAGGGTCATTAGTTCATGTTGGGGGAAATTTCAAGAAACTGCCAGGGCCAGAGTTAAAGAATTAGGGGAATGTTTCTAATTTTCATGCAGTATAGCTGTCAGAGATAAGAATTTGTTCTCCTCTGACCATCTACCAGTGTGATCTTGGGAATCTAGAACAAAAGGTTTGTTGTTGTTCTTGTTGTTTTTGGTGTATTTGTATTCTGTTTTTGAAATAGCCTGTGTCATTTGGTAGAGGCAACATATGATAAATAGATTTGCTTATCCTATTTATATTATAGTATAAGCGTTTGTATCATTTATACTTTTTAAGTATTTGTTGAATCCAAATAATCACTAACATTGTAAAAGATACTGAAAAATCAAATACTTTGATGTTGTAGCTGATATTGAAAAGCTTACCATCTCTTAAGACCTATAAAGCAAGTACCATTATAAGCAGAAATAGTAGTAGATATTTTAGACACTTTACCAAGTGTGGTTTGATATGAATAAGTTTTAGTCCTAAATAATGATAATGTATCAGGAGGCTATGCCCTTATATTACTTGAAGGGTGTGAAATTTGCTATTGTAAGTCAGCTTAACTAAAACATCTCCTAAAATAATTCAACAGAGACAAAAACTGTCTAATATGCCAAATTTAGATATTCTCCTGATTCATTATAAAAATTAGATTGCTTTATATTGGTTAGATTGATATTGAATATGATATTCAATTTGAAAATGTCAGGGGGAAATTCGGAAAATCAAACTTGTAAGGCATATATCCCATGTAATTCTAATTAGGGAATTGTTTTGTATCCTGTTTCTAGTTAACACAAAACAAAACAAAGAACATTAACAGTTTCCTGCATGAAAGATTTAAGGTAAATAAAGAAATGAGAAATTTCTACATAGATGAGCGTGCTCCTTTTAATTATAATTTTTAAAGGAAAAAGCCAATTAGAATGCATTGAGCTTAGAAAAACCAAAGCATTTGGATACCACACTTGTGTGTGTTTTTTAAATGCTTCAAGTTCCCCAAGTTTATGAGCCCAGAACAAACACAATTAAAGCCACTGGGGAAAAACACTTAAGGAGTTATTTTGAGATACACACAACTTTTAGTAAGTCAACAATTGATATATTTGGGATACTTAGCTTATAGGGACATAAGGTTTTAAGGGGATGAAATGGGGAATGAGGAAATGTGGGGATAGAAAAGTTTACAAACCATTGACCAGCATATGCATCACTCCTGTCATCCTTGATAATGGGTCTGTGGTTTATATTTACAACGTTTTGGCCACTTGGCTAAACTGAGAATCACCAGCTGCTAAATCACGTACCCCGTCTCATTGGTTTTCTGGTGGAATCCTCATTAGGTTTGTTTTCTAGGGGCAATGTACCTCCTTCTCCCCTCTTTCTGTGTCTCATGGGTGTGCAAACAATCCTGACTTCTCCTGGAAATGGTTCCTGTAGCTGAGCCAGTAACGAGAACCCTCAACTTTCTCTTGTGATAAATACCTCCCTCAGTCCTCTTTAGTGACTTTTCATCTCTGGTGCTCTCCTGGCATCTGCTTCAACCCGCTGCTTCCTGTCTTAGGAGGAAAGCTGGGAATTTTGATTTGTAAAGGGGTGCTTTTCACTGAAGCCAGAGTTCCTTTGTGGCTTTCCTCTACAATCTTATCTGTCTCCGGAAATGTGATCTGCATGATAGATGTGAACAAATGAGTTGAGTGATGTGCAGTTCCTTCTCTCTGGATCATCAGTTTTTCCCTAGTTGACTGGCAAATTTGCAGGTTTCTACTGAGCTGACACTTTCAGTGGGAAAGGAAGGAGTGAAGTCTCAGCCTATGGCTGGCTGGAAGCCTGTAGTGGGCCAAATGTTACAATACATGTTGGAAATGCATAATACAAAAGCAGAAGATTCTTCTTTCCAGGTTGTGCTTTTATCAAACTGCCATTTGCCTCTCCCACTGTCCCTGTCCCACTTCTGTTTCAAGCTCTGTTTTTGTCCTTCCTCTCATTCGTCCCAGAGAGACATAGTCAAACATCATGAAAAAGCTTTGGGAAATAAAAATGCCTTCAACCGAGAGGGCTAATCAGCAGGGATCCAAGATTTCAAATATGCCAGGAAGTGGCTTCAGACACTTGGAGATTGTCTGGATGGAAAATCCTAACCCTTGGTGTTGCTTTAGGTTCCAGCAAGTAGGGAGGGAGTTCCCATAACACTGAGCCGCGGTCACCGCAGAGTGAAAAGGGTTAAATGGGCCTGCTCGCAGTTGGCCAGCTTGCACTGCTCCTCCCATCTCCAATCTTGGTGATTCACGGTTGGTCTGCTCCAAGTCTCTCCTCTGTCCTTGTGACTTCCTCTGCTTAATTGTAAATTATCCTTCCTTCTCTCCTTTTCCATTTTCCTTGTGTCAGTGAAGCAGTTCAAAGAACAGTGCTGGGACTGAGCTCCCACTGGAAAAAGAAAAAGCAGCGCTCAGTGCTGATGAGGGCCCACTCATGCCGGGCACTGGAGCTGGTGACATTAGGAGCTTGTTAACTTCAAATCTTCTTCGTTTTACATTTTTTTTGGTGATACATTTTATAGAAACCCACCCTGGGGAGAGAAGGGCCAGTTGCCTCTTTATTACACTGTAGAAGAGCCACATTAGCGTTCCAGTCTATATATTATGAAATTAAGTGGATACCCTTGGGGTTAATTCCTTGTTGTAATTGTAATGAAAAGAAACAATTTCTAACCCTCCATTTAAGATCTATAACTATTAAAATCCGCTAGTCTTAGTGACTCCTGGGGCCAGTGGAGTGCTTCAGTGTGTATGAAAAAGGGCACTCCTACAGTGTCCAATATCAGTAATTTAAGAAATAACAACCTCCAAGAGGGAAAACTAACAAATGAGTTTTCCATTTAGCCCCTCCCTGCTGTTTACCCATGGTGTGTTATATTCATCAACTGTGTGAAATTATATGCATATTAAAATTACGGGCCTGGATTCTACGATTTCAGCTGGACCAGAGGAGGGAAAGAGTACATACAGCATGATGCTCTTCAGGATAAAATTTGGAGTGAATCATCATAAAGGATGGAGTTGAAAGAATTGGGAAAAAGGACCATGTTCCTCCAAAAAACCCCCCAGTACCTTCCTTGCTCTTCTGCTTATCTTAGAGTAGTTTCAACACACGCTTTCAATTGCAAATGGATACATGTGTTCCTTTATAGTATTTAGCCTGCTATAATTCAGTTTATTGTTAGCGGCAAAAAACGTACATTCTGCGTATGACATCTGATTTAATTTCTTTATTAGAGCTATTACAGCCATTAAAACACCAAATTTACTAGTGTATTATCATCTGACACAGCGTAAATCACTGGTTGGTACATGCACAGGGGATGATGACAATAATTTAAAATAAAAGGACGTTTCAGTTCATAATAGAGTTAGTGTATGAAAAAGAATGAGACTTTGTGAGGCTTCTAAGATTTCTGGTGGGGGTTCTTCTTAATAAATGTATTTGTTCAGTTGTGGTTGACATGATCATAGCTCTTTTTATTTCTCTCCTTTCACTCATCATAATATGAACTGCTCCAGAAGAAAGGAAAAGCAGTTGCATGTTTGACAGAAAAGGAGCAAACTAAGAAATAATTGTATTAAAAATTTTTATTCTGTTGCCTCAAGAAATGTGATGAAAAGTTCCATTTAGAGATTTTTCTTTTTGATAATGCATTGCATTGCATGTCACAACTTATTGGTGAAAAGTTTTATTTTGGGTGAATAGACCCTGTTAATTCATTCAGCATAGCTCCTGGTGACTTTATGTATGTATGTGAGAGGTGTCTCAGAATGCTCATGAAAAGTCATTACTCCTCTATTGTTCTCATGCCATTTGCAAATCTCATTGTTCCCAAATTTGTCTCCGATGTAGTCATGTCAGAATGCCAGCAGAGGGCTGGTAATGGCCCATCATGTTTAGGTCACTGGCTTGTATCCGAACTAGGCAGGTGGTCTGAGTGAAATTAGCAGGCCTGTCTCACAATTCAGTTTCCAGCTTTCCCGGGGCCACTCGATCAAAATATTTTGCCTGTCTTATGACTGAGCTTCCCACTTGTCCCTAATTGGCCACTTTGGAGAGACGCTTTTGAGATGCTCAAACATGACTACGGCATGGAAAGGGAGAACTGCTTTGCACTGAGTCTACCTGGGAGTGCCTAATTCCTGATATGATAGATTATTTTTTACTTTTAATTGTTTATTTGGAAACAATTTTAGACTTACACAAATTTGCAAAAACCTTACAGAAAGTTCACCTATACCCTTCACCCAGCTTCCCCTAATATGAAAACTTACTTAACCATGGCACAATTGTTAAAACTGCTATCATGCTATTAAATGGTTATAGTTTACTTAATTCTTTTCCAACTCAGGATTATTCAGATATCATCAGTTTTTCCTTTAGTGTCTTTTTTTTTCTGTTCCAGGATCCAAGCCAGGATACATACCTACATTGTATTTAGTTATGATTTCTTTGTAGTCTCCTTCAGTCTATGACAGATCTTCACTCTTTCCTTGTCTTTCTTGACCTTGACATTTTTTCAGAGTACTGGTCAGTATTTTGAAGAATGTCTCTCGAATTTGGTTTGTTCTTTTAAATTCAATTTTTCTAACATCGGATTAAGTTTATGCATTTTGTGCAAGAATACTACAGACATGACATGTGTGTCATATAGAATACATGATGTGGCTAGGTCTCGTTACTGATGATATTGATCATGATCACTCAGTTAAGGTAGAGTCTTCTGGGTTTCTCCACTGTAAAGTCACTATTTTTCCTGATATAGTAATTTCAATATTCAAAATTTTAAACAGCTTGCAAGGAGGTTTGTGTTTGTACATGCATTTCAAGGAGCAAAAAGGAAGAGCTGCCCTTCTCTCTAGGTTTTATGTTTAAGTAACCCCCTAACTTATTTTTTCCACAATTTGCCTTTTGAAATCCAGTTAGTATTGAAGAAGCTCAAATAATTGATGTAAAATCATCCTTGGTGCTATGGCCCTACAATAAGAACTGTAATCGCAGAACATAAGAACAATACAAGCTTGTGCCTTGTACTTGGAGGCAAGGAATCTTTGAACCTGGGCCAGGCTGATGAGTGAAATTTGGAGTGATTTGAGCTGTATTCCTGGGATCGCTTTTATTTCATGAATTTGTGTAATTTTTTTTTTTTTTTTTTTTTTGGTATATGTCTATTTCTCCCACTGTGTTGTGAGCCCTAGGAGGATGGGGATTGTAAACCAATATAGTCCATGACCTTGTTTGGGTCTGCAAGCTTCCTTTAACCTTGTAGCATAACATATCCGCAGGTTCCAGAAAATAGAATGTGGAAGCTTCCCACATTTATTGGGGGACTGAGTGAGACTAACATTGTTAGTAGGAGACTAACAATATGAGTAATAGAAATAATAGCAGGAGGCAGTGACTTCTTTCTGTTTTTTGAGAGCTTGTAACATGCTAGGTGCTTGTGCTTGATATTTTACGTTATATATATGATGGGTTTTATTCTATTTTTCAGATGTGGAAACTAAGGATTGGAAGGCTTATATAACTGCTCTTCATGCCTAACTCCTTCTTCTCACTTTTAAAAAATTTGGTCTAATACTTAGAGCAAAGAAAACAAATAGGATGGTAAGGTTTCCCTCTAGCTCAACCCCCTTTCTGCTTTTTTGTTATCTATCATCTATTTCTATTATCTGCTTCTCTATTAGACCATAGCCATTGAAGCCTTGGAATGGTAAATCAGAACCAAAAGGTAAAAATAGCCATGGATAGATCAAACAAACTGTAATTTGAGAAAATAAAAAAATAATTTTGTTAATATTTTAAGTGACAAGATACAGATGAGAGAAATAGAAACACTGAACTTCCCTCCCAGGGGTTGTAAATTTTCAACAGTCATGTTTCCCTCTTCAAATTACATAGGTCGCCTTGGAGCTGGAATAGATCTAGAACTGAATTACTAAAGGAAGTTAATTATGAAATTAATGTTATTGCAATTGATTTTGTTAGACCATGGGAAGAAAAAAAATTCTGAGAGATCTTAAATTCAGAGAAAGCTATAACCACATTAAAAATTTGCATCAAATTGTGGGGTGCCTGGGTGGCTCAGTGGTTAAGCGTTTGCCTTTGGCTCAGGTCATGATCCCAGGGTCCTGGGATCGAGCCCCGCATTGGGCTCCCTGCTCTGTGGGAAGCCTGCTTCTCCCTCTCCCACTCCCCCTGCTTGTGTTCCTTCTCTCGCTGTCTCTCTCTGTCAAATAAATAAATAAAATCTTAAAAAAAATTTGCATCAAGTTGTTATGGAAACTCCTAGAAAAGCTTGCAAAGGAGGTTACAACCATAAGATCATGCAGTTATTACAACTAAAGTTATATTTATCAGGGTGAGCAAAATTTTCTTCCTTTTGGGCTAGAGCACTTCATGAAACATGACTTCCTCTCTTAGTTTTTCTGGTTTTTGTTGGGCTATGTCTTCTATGTCTACCTGGCACTATTGACATCCTCAGGGGCTAGCAATTGGTGAAATCTATCCAACCACTGAACAAAGATCCTTCTGAGAGCAGCTAACAGATTATGTGTCAGATCATTCCTGCCTCTGATATTCTGCCACTTCAACTGTATAGGGAACTTTAGATATCTAAAGGCGGCCTTTCATTCGTGGTCCCTTTATTCAGGGCATAATATTTCTGACATCTATTTCAGCTATTGGAAATTGTCTCAATTTCCAAATACTAGGGGTACAAAGTTTTCTTGCAATTTTCCTAACTGCAATTTATTCCCCAGTGTGTGTGTGTGTGTGTATGTGTGTGTGTGTATGTGTGTGTGTTTAATCTTCAGATCTTCTTAAATGAAACTTTTGATATTTGGCCTTTTTTTTATATTGAAGTTTAAATACCACTTATGCATAATTTAGATTAATCCCCTCTTCCCTTTTCACATGTACATGTACAGCTTGTTTGATCTTTAAGCTGGCTACTCCATTCAACAAAACCAAGTGGTTGATGATTATGCTTTTGTAAATTGACTGCCAATTCAGGCAAACAAGGTTATGTTCACTGTGCATGCAGACACTGCTCAGCACATCTGTAAAATTAACAGAGCCAAACCCTTCTTCTGTGCAAAGGTGACTGTATTAATCAGATTTCTCCAGAAAATACAGAACTAATAAGATGTAACCAATAAGTTGTATATATATAGACACACACACAGAGAAAGAAAAAGAAAGAGATTTATTATAAGGAATTGGCTCATGTGATTATGGAGGCTGGCAAGTTCCAAGATCTGCAGGGTGAGTTGGCAAGCTGGAGATCCAGGAGAGCCAATTATGTAGTTTCAGTCTGAATCCAGAGGTCTCAGAACCATGATAGCAGAGGTTGTTTGGTAGGCTTAAGACCCAGGAAATGCTGATGTTTCCATTGGGAGTGCAAAGTCAAGAAAAAAAAGCCAGCATTCTAGTTGAAAGGCCATTAGGCAGGAAGAATTTTGTTACTCAGGGGAGGGTCAGCTTTTTTGTTCTAGTCAGGCCTTCAACTGATTGAACAAGGCCCACACACATCCTGGGGCGCAATGTATTTTACCCATTCTGTTGATCCAGATGTTAATTAATCTCATTCAAAAACACCCTCACAGATACACCCAGAATTATGTTTGACCAAATATCTGGACACCCATGGCCCAGTCAAGTTGACACATAAAATTAATCATTGCAGCCTCCATAGGTTATTTTAAAGTGTTTAAAAACACTGTATTTTGCCAGTTATGAACTCAATTCCAGGACACTGTCCAGGGAACTCTTTTTTTTTTTTTTTTTTTTTTTTTTTGTTCCTTAAACCTTAGAATATGTGACAGGGTTCAGGTAACATCAGTGATTGGAGGGACAATGAATGGTAAGATATTTGCTTCCTTATTCTACATGCATCTCAAGGACTAACACAAATTTTGCTGTGCTTTATTAAAACCCCAGAGGCACAGTATCTGGCATCTGTGGGCAGTGATAGTCCCTGGTCTATAAGTCCTTCTCAGGGTAGCCCTGTATTCTTGATGAGCCACATTTGCATGGTAACTCTCTCTGGTGCCGGGAAGTCCGCTTATGTATGCCTCTGCCTGTGACTCCATCAGCTCATGCTGCTGGCTCATTGTCATTCTGTTGACATCTGAGGAGAGGGCACCCTGGATCCTGTACCTAAATGCTGCAGAAATGATGATTAGAGGGAGAAACATCAGTGAGTCATTGTGGAAAATGATCTTCCCGTAAGTAATAAGGGGAAATGTGTTGCAGTTTATAAACCCGACCATAGCATCTAGACCCCAACTATTTAAAGTACACCTGCTAGTTTTCAAAAGAAGAGATGAGCTCAGTGGGATTCCTGGGTGTTACACATTTGATTTTAAATGGATTTTTGTGGGAAAAAATACCTTTTGGTTATTTTAAAGAGTTAAGGTGCCAGGGAAAATAAATTTTATTTGTGAATGCTTAAACTTTTGAATATTTTGCCTACATTTTCAACATTTAATTCATTTACCCTTGTTGATCAACTTATCCTCTTCCTTAGAGTATTTTATTAGTGATTATTTTAGAGCATTAAAACCCATATTCCCATAATCCTACCACCCAAAGACAATTAACTTCTCTTTATGATCCTATCAAAAGTTTTATTTGTATTCTGTATATTCCTGTATAACTGTAGTAAAAAGCCATATCTTTTTAAGGCATTATTTTTTCTTTATCTAGCCTCATTGAAAGTCTTCCCTCTTCCTTTGGGAAAATTTTCTGTTCCGTCGCCAGGCCTTATTCAGTGTCAGCCATGATATGGTAAAACTGGTGTGCAGGATAAGCAAGCATTTTCTCAGTTTCTCCACTATTTGAAGTATAAATATTAGGTGATGAATCTACTGTTGTAGAGGCGAACAAAATACTTTGCAAAACTCATTCAGCCAAATAAGAAGTTTATTGAGCTAAGCAGAGTAATATTCTTCTAGAATATTACATATATGTGCATATATACAATATAAAAATATTTTTAAAATATACTTTCGTGGAAAATCTGTCATATGCTGAAGTTTCTTTTGGTTTGGCCTTTAAGATGGGCTATTTTAATATAAAACCAAGTTTTTAAAAATAGTCTTTTAGAAAGGAATATGGTAGACCCTGTGTTTTATTTTTAAGACAGTGCTGTTCTCATGACAATTATTAAACTCTCCAGGCCCAGTGATGTTTCTGTGCTTAGCAAAGAAAGACACGTGTGTTAATGCCTCTGAATTGGCAAATGTATTTTAAATAAAACAAATTCTGATTTTGGAACTTGGTGCTAGAGGATGTCATTGAAAGTAGAAACATATGGCCATCACCAGAATCCAGATAAGGGCCCTGAAGTTTTAAAATCCTAATGCTTCCTGCATAACTGAACTCTGAGAGGGGAAAAGAAGGAATTATCCTTTCTTGATACCCTAGAGTACTGCACTATCAAGTGCATTATGGTGGTTTTATACCTCCTCAAGAGGATCATTAGTCTATTTCTCTACAACAGTTTTTATGTTTTTTAATGTATATCAGTGTGGAAGGAATATCTAACCTATTTATAAGGATCATAAAAGATTGTTTTCCCTCTTAAAATTACATTATAAGAAATGAATCTTTATTGCTGGATGTGTTTTCAAGATTTTTCTTTTTGTGAAACATTTATTTTCTCTTCAAAAATATTCATCACTTTACTTGTCCCTTCTCATTAATGGAAAAATAACAATTTTAAGAGTGGTTCGAAAAGAGAGCAAGCTCCCAAATTATCTCCAGACACAGTGATTTAACCCTAGTCTACCTGAAAAATCTAGTACAAACTACAACAGGAACAGTTTTCCTATTCATAACTAAAGATAAATCTCCATAGTTACAGTGTAAAATAATCACTAAAAAGGTTTAAAAGTTCTAAATTGGCAGTAAGCCAATCATGTAAAAGACTTGTTCTTATTCCTATTCTAAATCTGCCTAAAATGCTTGATTTACTCCCATATTTTAAGTACATTGTGATAAATACACATCCTCTAAGGAATTAACTTTCTGCTGTGACTTTTGGAGAGTTGCTGTATTATTAAGTGATAGATAATGTGTATATATGTGCATCAGCTATGATGCTCAAGTTACGTTATAGTAACAAACAATTTCAAATTCTCATTGGCTAAATATATCAAAGTTTATTTTTCTTCCAGTGAAGGGCAACAGGGAGTTCTGCTCATTGTAGTCACTCAATAACCAGGCTATGGAGGTTTTATATCTACTGTGTTTCCAGTGCCACCCATGCAGGATTTAATCTCTGCAACCATGCCAGAAAGCAAGGAAATGCTAAAAGAAACAGAACAAAACAAAAAACAAAAAAGGATGTTGGGATATTCTAAGGGGACACACAAGAGTTCCCAGTGGCTAAAGGTGGAATAATTTGAGCAAAACCAAAATTTTTTAAGCATTTCCCTACTTTCTGGATTGTTGGAGAGATTAATCCTCTAGAAAGTTGAGCTAGCTGTCCATATTTTCCATCTGCTGAAATAACTACAATTATTTCAATTATCATGTTTCACTTTCCATTTTGCTGCCTGGTCTTTACTTTCTGAGGAAGATAGGAAGGTCTTGGAATGCCTGTCAGATAAGTTGATTCATTTAAAACTGCCACTGACTTGAGGTGTAGTGAACAACAAAAATCCTTTTTCCAGAACAGACTACAGATTCCAAAGGGAAAAGATTGATAATGCTGAAAGATCTAGTTTGGCTAGGATAGTTATTTCTTCCCTGTAAAGACTATCTTCTTGCCGTGGTTATTTGGAATAATAATCCCATGGTTTCTTCCACGGTCTAGAATGTTTCCAGGAAAAGGGAACGTAACCTATATTAGGATAGTAAGTGTACTGATTACTCTTTTTCTAATATAACATGCTGTTCTTTTATTTTTATTTTATTTTATTTTTTTTTTAAAGATTTTATTTATTTATTTGAGAGAGAGAGAATGAGAGATAGAGAGCACGAGAGGGAAGAGGGTCAGAGGGAGAAGCAGACTCCCCGCCGAGCAGGGAGCCCGATGCGGGACTTGATCCCGGGACTCCAGGATCATGACCTGAGCCGAAGGCAGTCGCTTAACCAACTGAGCCACCCAGGCGCCCTAACATGCTGTTCTTTTAATTTAGCTTCTGTATACGATGAATCAGTACTGCAATTCAACATGTTATGCATTATAATGATAATTTTTATATTTGCTTTGGAAGGCTAAGGTTTTTAAAAAAATCATTCCACCATTTTTGTCATATGACACTAGTAGAATGAAATCTCTTGCTCTCTCTGTTACAAGAAACTAATTGCTGAAGCTGTTCATATAAATGAAAGGCTCTTTATCAAGTGTGCTCTGTGATTTGGTTTTGTTGCCATTAGCATGGACTGTCACTATCAGCTTGGGTCATGAAGCCTTTGGATAACTGGTAGACGGTAATCGCCACCAATCTGGGCTAGATGTTTTAATTGTCAGTTCAGGCCTCGAGAGCACTGACTTGCTCTCTATCTGCCAGCAGATCTCCTTAGGCATGGAACTATCACTGCTATTGGAATACATAATTTCTCATGCAAAAATATTAGAAGTATACCAAAGAGGCATGAGATAAAGTGCCTTTTATTTTAACTGAGATAAGGGACATTGAATGGAAACAGTGAGGAATGGTCAAAAACAGTGGGGTTTCTTGTTTATAGGCAAAAGAGTTCAGAACTACTTCACACTGGAGAGTGCTCTTGGAATTGGATGAGAAGAGACAAGAGCTAGGAATAGACTCTCAGACCTGCAAACAAACATTTTCTGGAGAGATTTATTCTTCCATTTGTGCTGTAGAAAAGGGAAGGGAATGTGGCAGAACATACACTATCAGTTGATTTCCTCCGTAGCTGAATCCCACATCATTAAGGGCCTTGGAAATACAACAGCATTTTATATTGGCTGCGAAGTTGTGCTTGTAGCCAGCAAAGGGAACAAAGGTTTTGGGTAAATGTGTTCTTGGAAGCATATGCTGCCTTGTAAGAGGGTTGATGTTTTCCACACCAGATAAAAATTCTCTGTGACCACCTGTGCCATATGCCATTACCAATCCCCTTAGCTCGAGGACCCCTTTAGCCAGTACAAAAGACCTCTTTACTATCATTGGAATTCAAAAGACTTGAAAGGCCTCCAGGAGGCACTATAGAGAATCTGCAGTTAGAATTAAATACCTTTTAGTTGAGGAGAACCAGTTTCACACTGGTCTCTGAACTTGGAAATCTTAGCATTTTTCCCCCGGGAGATAGGGTATTGAAATCAGATTGCTGAAGCTGTGTTACATGAATGAGAGCTTAAAAAAAGATTAAAGAAGTTTAAGGCAAAGTTCAGATATATCTTTACTATCTTCCTCAGCACATTGACACAAAGGATTAAATGCAGTTTAACAGAAAAGTGGAAAATGATTTTAATAGAATATGGTCAGAATTTGGGAACTCAAGGATTGTTATCTATATTCCTGAAAGTAGAATATTTTCACATAAAATTGAGAAGTTATTGAAGTTGTATTCTTCTATAATGACATACAGAAAAATCCCTATTTATTTTGACCTGAAAGAAGGAGTTAGGGGGAAAAAAAAAATCTCTTCTAGGAACCAATATCTTATTTCATTTTCTTCCTGACTCACAATCACACCTGATTTATTGTTAACATCTACTGGTGGCTGAGGCTGTTAAACACCCCTGAGCTGTGCTTGAAGTATCGTTTATAATAAACACAAACTTTGTATAAAATAAATATTCCTAACTGATATTAGTATAACTGGGCTGAAAAAAAAAACACCCCAAACAATTGAAGATAAAACCCTTAATATCTAATGCATATATGATCAAGAATTTAAATGAATTTGCTTTTGCTTTCCTGGTACTTACTATTAAAAATTAAATTAAGACCAAGATGACACTTTAAGACATTGTAGTTTGACGGTACTTGGTAGAGGGAAAAAAGGTTCCCCAAGTGCCTAACTTGAAGAGCCCCATGAGATTCTGAGAAATATACTTTTTGAATACTTCAACTTATAGTGTCTTTTCAGTACTCAATTAGCATAATTTGACACAATTATAGGTATAAACATTTTATAGGCACTTGGTAGCAGAAGTGTCAAAAAAGTGTTGATTTCCATCCACTTATATTGGCAACACTCACCTAGTTCTAGCATGACACTTGAATGAGCAGTGAAATATGCTCCCTACTATTAATAAAATTCAAAGCATATTTCATCTTGACACCATATCACAAGTTTGACACTGCGGTTCCTCTCTGTGGAATTTTGAGTCATGGAGACATCCCCTTGCTACATCCCCATCTCAACTAGATGATAATTTGATTCAGACTATTTCAATACATGCCAATATGTATATCTCCCATGCAAAATGGAGGCATACCCACAGAGAAAAGAAGGTATAACTGACAGGTCAACATCATTTTTGTGAAGTCGTACCTTAGTGGTTTAAAAAAAAAATATTTAAGTATGACTTACTTTCACCAATTCTCCTCTTCTCACACTTTATCAACAGGACTTTCAAGAATATGAAGTTGTATGAAACAAAGAAATTATTCTTAACTGTCTTAATAAAATTCTATTTTTAATGAATTGCTTTTTAAAATTTCAATCATGGAAGAGATAGGTTAAGCAACTGTAAAGCAGTTCCAAATTCAGCAGCATGGGGATTTATTGATACCGGCAACTTCGTACAAGTGTTTGGTTTGATTTGTTGTTTTCTAAACAGCCAGACTTTTATGTGTATGTGTGTATTACCAAAATGCCTGAGGAAGAAAAAAGAATGAATGAGAGTACAAGAAGTATGGGAGAAAGAAACTCAATTATTAGGAAAAAGAGGATAAAAATGATATGTGACATTCCTTCAGCTCTGTTTTCCTTCATTGTTAATCATTTCAGGTTTCCCAGAATTGAGATGAAGTCCATTCATTTTGGCACCATTTTACCTGTGATTTAGCAGCTCTGATTAGAATTTATGCCTAACAAAAATGATCTGATTCATCTTAATACTATTGAAAATAGAAAACAAGGTCCATCTCAGTTAAAAGTATTTTTGGTCGGGGTGCCTGGGTGGCTTGGTTGGTTGGGCGACTGCCTTCGGCTCGGGTCAGGATCTCAGGGTCCTGGGATCGAGCCCCGCATCGGGCTCCCTGCTCGGCGGGAAGCCTGCTTCTCCCTCTCCCACTCCCCCTGCTTGTGTTCCCTCTCTTGCTGTCTCTCTCTCTGTCAAATAAATAAAATCTTTAAAAAAAAATAAAAAATAAAAAAAAGTATTTTTGGTCAACATAATTTAACTATACTAGTCATTCTAATTTTTCAATGTTTTTTTCTAATATTTGTACTTATTTTTAGAAATTGGTTTTTAGAGACATATTCTCTCTCATTTGCTCTGTACAGTCAAATTTTGCCAGAACTAGGGGATTTTTTTCTTTATTTCGAATTTACATTTCTCAATCTGATTTTGAGAATAAAAACATCTTAGGGATTGTTTTTATTTAGTCCTTTAAAAATAAGAAGAGCAAAATACTGTAAATATTTGCTCATACCTATACAGTGATATTATAGTTTTTGAAGTACTTTGATGTTATTTCAGTTGATATTCACAATAACACAAGTAGGGAGAACAGTTCTCAGAGTATGTGAAATTATTTTTCAGTATTTGGAAACTGAAATATACTCTTCGAATTCTGACCATATTATTGAATTATATCATATATTTTATATACCTCTTAAGGTTTGAACAATTATTATCCCCACTTTACAGATGAAAAAGCTGAGGCTTGGAGTAGTTAGATAAGTTGACCAAGGTGAGGTGGTAGTGAGTGTTAGTTTGAAGTTGAACTGAAGTCTCTCTGATTCCAGAGTTCAAGATTTTAACCTGTACTGGAAACTGTTTCTTTTGAGAGAAGCTCACTCAACTCTTCTTTTTAAAGTAATTTATTTTTTAGAGCAGTTTTAGGTTTACAGTAGAATTGAGAGAAAGGTACGGTAATTTCCCATATACCTCCTGTCCTCACCCATGTATAACCACCCCCATTTTTTAGAGTGTCATATAGTTAGAATCATTTAGTATGTATCCTTCTCAGAATATCTTCTTTTACATAGTAATATGCATTTAAGTTTCCTGCATGTCTTTTCATGGCTTGAGAGCTCATTTCTTTTTTAGTGATGATAATATTCTTTTGTTTGGATGAACCACATTTATTCATAACCCTACTGAAGGACATCTTGTTTGCTTCTAAGTTTTGGCAATTATGAATAAAGCTACTATAAACATACACGTGCAGGTTTTGTGTGTATGTGTGGACGTAAGTTTAAACTCCTTTGGGTAAGTACCAAGGGGAATTATTGCTGGATTGTAAGAGTATGATTAGGTTTTTAAGAAACCACCAAAGTGACTGTTCCATTTTGCATCCCTACCAGCAATAATCGAGAATTCCCGCTGCTCTACATCCTCACAAGTATTTGGTCTTGTCAGTGTTCTAGATTTTGGCCATTCTAAAAGGCCAAACTCTTCTTTTTTCTTTCTTTCTTTCTTTCCTTCTTTCTTTCTTTCTTTCTTTCTTTCTTTCTTTCCTTCTTT
>NW_027397071.1:33337115-33399873 GCF_003265705.2 Callorhinus ursinus | reverse complement strand
TCTTCTTCTTCTTCTTCTTCTTCTTCTTCTTCTTCTTCTTCTTCTTCCTCTTCCTTCTTCCTTCTTCCTTCTTCTTCCTTCTTCCTTCTTCTTCTTTCTTCTTTTTTTAGATAAAGAAACTGAGTCCTAGACAGGGAGTTTTTGAGACCCAATTCTCAACCATTTAGTAGAAAAACTAGAGTTCCTGCCTTGATGTTAGGTAACTGATGGTACTGAATTTCTGTGGCTACATTATTCTCTCAATTGTACAACTTTATACATGGATCACTGCATAGGTGAAGTAGTTACTTAACTCAAATATGTTTGATAATTAATGGCAACTAGAGGTGATTTCTTACCTGTGCTTCATGAATGAGATATTTCAGAGCTGACAGTAGTATAGATTTATTCCCTAGCTCAAATGGGATTTGAACTTGCTGTGATCACTCAGCTGTATGGATCAAATCATACTTTCTAAATGCCATTCCCCCTTAATGTGCTGTCCCTTTACCTACACTGATCAATGGGCTTCTGGTTATAAGGATAGGATTGGAAGTGTTTTTTTTTTTTTTTTTTTCCTTCTCTTGATGATTTCAAAAGCATTAAAGGACTACTCCTTTTGTGGGCCCCTGGGCTAAGGGTGAGGCAATGGTGCACATTATAATAGCCAGCCAAGGCCAATTCTGACCTTTCTTTGCTCCTCCTTGAATGAGATTTCGAAGTAGAGATAAAGTGGGAAGGACACACTGTAGAACAATATAGCTTTTAACATCTATGCTACACTTTGGAAAGATCAGAGAGGAGCTAAGGCAGAGGGAGGAATAGCAACATTTTTTTTTTTTTTTAAGAATAAAAGATAGTAAATGCAGAGAATGAAGGGAAGGAGGATGGCACAATGGGGTGAGATGCCAGCATGATCATGTAATTAACTGAGGTCCTCTTATAATTAAGTGAGATGACCTTTTCCTATCTTTAAGTCTTTTTGGTCTTGTTCTTTTCTGGGAAAATGTATGTGGTAGTACAGAACCAGTATTGAGGTATTAGTTGCCTCATAATGAGTCGCATTCCCAAACGGAAAGACAATTTTTGCAACGGAGAAGTTTGTATCAATGACTTTAAAACAGATGATGGACAAGAATTACTTACTTAGAGTGCTCGTGGCTCTTAAGGATTGATTGATTGGATCCCTTTTGAAATTCTAATAAAAGCATGGAATTTTTCCCTATGAAAATCAACATATGCCCATACTCCAATTTTTTGGTGATCCCTGAACCCCTGTTAAAGAATCCTTGGTTTTGACAGTCACACCAGACTTCATGAGGAGAGCAAGAGAAAGTGTGAGAAGATGAGTAAATTTTAGGTAGGTAGAAAGATTCAATGTGAGGCATGTAGAAAGTATTCAATAATATTGGTGGAATAGAATGGATGATTGAGCTAAGAGAATTTTTCCTCCAGCTCTTAGACCCTCTATCTCTTTATCGTTCCACTACTTAAAGATGCAGTCACCTTGGTAGAGATCTGTGCCCTTCCCCAACCCTTCCTTCCTTTTCTTTCTGTATTCACCTCTAAAGATTGAAACTCTGCTAGGAACTAGCGGTCAGACTGGAAATGCCTTGGAGCCTAATGTCTACTTATGTCAGCTGTGGCAATAACATGGTTAGAGCAACCCAAGTTGCTGGGAAATGTGTATTCAGCTTTAATGGAACAGCCCATCTTTTAGGCTGGTGCTTCTCAAACTTGAATGTCCATGTATCTCCCTGGGGATCTTGGCAAAATGAAAACTCTAGTTCTGTAGGTTTGGGGTGAGTTGGGGTCTGCATTTCTAACAAGCTCCCAGGTGATGCTGCTACTGCTGCTGCCCCATGGACCACACTATGAACAGCAATGCTGTGGTCTTCCTAGGCAGCTGGTGGAACCAGTGTCATCATTGTAGCTTTTGTGTGTAGGTGTCAAATAATCTAAGTTTACTCTCCCAGAAAATGCTAATTTCTTTTTTTTAAGATTTTATTTTTATTTATTTGAGAGAGAGAGAATGAGAGATAGAGCGCACAAGAGGGAAGAGGGTCAGAGGGAGAAGCAGACTCCCCGCCGAGCAGGGAGCCCGATGCGGGACTCGATCCCAGGACTCCAGGATCATGACCTGAGCCGAAGGCAGTCGCTCAACCAACTGAGCCACCCAGGTGCCCAGAAAATGCTAATTTCTTAATATGACCCCATAAAAGAAGATTTTGAGACAAAAAAGGAAGTAATTATTTAATCTTTGAGAAATCTAAATTTTCCAGACAAGTGAAAATCTATTTTTTGACCTAATTAAGTGGAACCTGATATATGTGTAACAACATCTCCTGTGGCATAGTCTGGGGATTAAGAATAGTAGAAATACCTGTCCACTCTCCCTGTGAATATCAGCTGGAGAACCCAGAGGATTCTTATTCTACTTGCGTAATAATACATCATTTGCTATATAGGGATCTGAAGGGGTAGGTGCACCCCAATGTTTATAGCAGCAATGTCCACAATAGTCAAACTGTGGAAAGAGCCAAGATGTCCATCGACAGATGAATGGATAAAGAAGATGTGGTACATATACACAATGGAATATTATGCGGCCATTAAAAGGAATGAGATCTTGCCATTTGCTATGATGTGGATGGAACTGGAGGGTGTTATGCTGAGTGAAATAAGTCAATCAGAGAAAGACATATATCATATGACCTCACTGATATGAGGAATTCTTAATCTCAGGAAACAAACTGAGTGTTGCTGGAGTGGTGGGGGGTGGGAAGGATGGGGTGGCTGGATGATAGACATTGGGTAGGGTATGTGCTATGGTGAGCGCTGTGAATTGTGTAAGACTGTTGAATCACAGATCTGTACTTGTGAAACAAATAGTGCAACATATGTTTAAAAAAAAGAAAAAAGAAGAAGATAGCAGGAGGAGAAGAATGAAGGGGAGTAAGTCGGAGGGGGAGACGAACCATGAGAGACGATGGACTCTGAAAAACAAACTGAGGGTTCTAGAAGGGAGGAGGGTGGGGGGATGGGTTAGCCTGGTGATGGGTATTAAAGAGGGCACATTCTGCGTGCAGCACTGGGTGTTATGCACAAACAATGAATCATGGAACACTACATGAAAAACTAATGATGTAATGTATGGTGATTAACATAACAATAAAAATAAAAAATAATAATACATCATTTGCTGATATGTAGTTGTACATAAAGGCTTAGTAAATTTTTTGGGAGGGGAGGGGCGCCCTGGCCCAGGGCGAGTCTGATGCAGGAATCGACTCACAACCCTGAGATCATGACCTGAGCGGAAATCAAGTGTTCAAGGCTTAACCAACTGAGCCACCCAGGGGCCCTGAGGCTGAGTAATTTTTTTTCTTTTTAAAGATTTATTTATTTATTTGAGAGAGAGCACACACAAGCAGGGGAGGGGCAGGGGGAAAGGAGAGAGAGGCAGAGAAACAGACTCCCCTCTGAGTGCAGCATTGGACTCGGGGCTGGGTCCCAGGATTCTGAGATCATGACCTGAGCTAAAACCAAGAGTGGGAGGCTTTAACTGTCTGAGCCACCCAGGGGCCCCGGGCTTAGTAAATTTTATAACGAAATGGAAGCTATTTCCTCATACTCATTTTAAGGAGTAAAATAGGAAAAAAATTACTATATTTGATTGCTTCTAATGCACATTCCCCCCCCCGCCCACATTTTAACATAGTTTAAATTAGGATGTGTGTTATACTTAATGGAGTTTTACAATTGTTGTTGACCAAGTGGCAGTTGTAAGGAAGGTGTCATTGTGTGTGCATGTGTGAGCTTAATTGTTACTCTCTGTGGCATGGCTGGACAGTGGGAACCTCTTGACATTTCAGTCAGAAACCATCAGGATTATTTGAGGAAGGAATATGAGTGCAGAATGGGAGTCAGCAGCTTGAAAGAAGAGGCGGGGGACAATTTTAGGAAAGGCTGCATCACCAGTGCTCTTGATAGCATAGAGGTTGCTATCATGTAACATAATATCTATGGCTCTAAGATGAAATGTATCTCAGGAAAGTTGGGTTCTACATGTGCAGAAGTTTTTAAGCTGTTACAATATATTTTGCTTATATTTTTATTTTAACCTATGAATGAGAATAATGCGTGATAAAAATCCATATGTAAATGAGTTTGAAAGAGCTCCTTCACAAAGTATGAAATAAAAACCCTATGTAGTAAGAAAGCATTGTGTCCCAGTTTGATTGTCAGCATTTTGTTTGATTTCCTAGTGGTGCATCTTACAACTAATGGCAACTTGATTTGATGAAATAGTGCAGTTTAAAAATTACATGTTGGGGAAATAAAGTTATCCCAAATTATAAAATTATAGAATCAAAGGTAAATTCAAGAAATTAACTAGTAAGTGTCTAAATCAACCAGGACACATGAGGTTCAAGAAAAGAGTGGAGAAGAGTGGATGTTCCTATGAATTAGAAAATCTGAGCAGTAGATTTGGCTTTGATACTGAGCAGCTGTGACCCTGGGCAAATCACCTCAATTCTCTGGATCTCTGTTTCCTAACCTATAAAATGAAGAGTTTGTCTTAAATAATCTCCATTGTACCTTTAAGATCTTGGATTCTATAAATTCAAAACAGAAATGTGGTGGATAAAAAATTAAGTTTACCCACTACCTATTATTTTATCTCCTTTCTCCTAATGGAATTTTGCCTGATGAGCAACTGATCTTCCTTACATTTTAGCTTAAACTGAACTAGAGTTCATTTAGCTGAACTCTGTTCAGTTCCTATAAGGTATGGGGAAAAACTGGTCAGCCAGTCTCTTCTTACCAATTCTATGCATACTTGAAAAACTTATGAACAGATAGCATGGATTTCTCCTTTCCTAAGAAAATAATCTTAAGTTCTTTTCAAAAAGAATAAACTTTTTTTAAAAGATTTATTTACTTATTTGAGAGAGAGAGAGAGTGTGTGCACTTGTGCAAGCAAGGGGAGGGGCAGAGCAAGAGGAAGAGGGAGAGAAGCAGACTCCCCACTGAGCGTGGAGCCCCGGGCGGGGCTCTATCTCATGACCCATGAGATCATGACCTGAGCAGAAATCAAGAGTCTGCTGCCTATCTGACTGAACCACCCAGGCATCCCCAAAAGAATAAACTTCTTAAATAAACTGTTAAAAAATTGTTAAACTCTATAATAATTTCTGTTATATCAGTTCACCATCTTTTTTTTTTTTCCTATCCCCCAATTGTACTCTTTCTGATCAGTGTCCTGATTTCTTTCCAGAGAATGACCTCTCTCCAGTCTGTAGGGGCTGTGAGTAAGGGTCTTTGCACTTCCCTAGCCTATGTATGTTTTTTTTCTTTTTTTGAGAGAGTACTCTGAATCTAGATTTGAGTGCTACAAAATGCAAAAGACAGTTGGAGTTTACTCCTGTGTAGTACCCTGAAGAGACTGTTAGGGTGTCCTGCAACCTCCATGTCCATAACTGGCTGGTTGCTGACTGGATGCTAGGCTGACTCCAAGCTTGGGCTCAAAGTCTCTTTGCCCTTTTCAGTTCCCTGAGACTGCTTCAATAAATTCTCCTTCCAAGTTAACCAGAATGGGCTTCTGATGCTTACAGTAATGGCGGCCTAACAGAGACTGAATTTGTGTGTGGAGTTCCAGCACTCCAGTGATCACCAGCCTCCCAGTGTCTTAGTGAATGAACTGTGGAGAGGTTGGAGGGACACTCTTAGGATTCTGGTATCACACACTCTACATGAAAAGGGTTCAAACTTCTTGACCGGTATCAAATATACCTAGTATAAAACTAAAATATCTGTGCATACTGTTTTTACTTTTCCTTTGGATTGCCCAGTGCCTTTTGGTCTGTGTGATGGGCTTTGGTTTTGACACAAATTACATCTTCAAATAGAATTTTGAAATGCACTTTTTAAATCTGTCCTTCTGTCCATAATTAAAAGTACTTGTGTCCCTTCCTTGACTGATCGCTAAAAGTAGCATACAAAAAGTTTAAGAAGGAAGGCCGTTAAAAGTCTGTATTACTCTGTTTGAGTGTCTTTTCATGGAAGAGAAAACAAACTATGAATCACTAAATTCTACACCTGAAACTAATATTACATGGTATGTTAACTAACTGGAATTTAAATAAAAATTTGGAGAAAGAAAAAAGAAAGAAAACAAACTGGTTTGTTTTTCTTTTTATGCTGTGGTGGTTCCATTTATTAGTTATAACATTTGTTAAATCTTTCCCAGTCCAAACTGCTGTTCCTTTGGAAATACATTACCTTGCCTCTACTCTTCCAGATATTGAGAACATTGGCTATTTAAATGAAAAGAAACACAGAGGGGAAAAAACAAAACAAACATTTATAGAAAGCAACTCATGACTCTCTGAGTTACTTCTAGGAGATACAAACCCTGGAGGATCGAACATGCCTTCACATTTCCCTCCCCTTGTACCCTGCCACTTCCAGATAGCTTTCTCTTCTGCCATATGAGGTTCACAGGAAACACTCCTGCATATGTTTAGGGTACCAGTTAATAGTTTGAGCTCTAGAATTGCATTTCTTGAGTGTTAGTACTAGATACAGTAGGATGTGACGTTGGGGCAAATTAATCAGTGTCTCAAAACTTAAATTTCTCCATCTGTAAAATAGGGTTAATCAGAATACACTCCCCTCCGATCACTGTAAATCTCATATGAAGTAACTGATGTAACACAGCATAGCACTTGGTACCATATTACACCCTTGATGCTTGTTATTTGTTATGATTACTTTTTTTATATATTAAGCAATGGACAGATGCAAATACATAATGAAGGCAGAGTTTTGAATGAATCAGATGGTGTGGTGTGTGGTGGATTGCAGAGGAGAGGATGTGAGGCAACAAGACTAGTTGGGATACTTTTGCAGTAAATCTGATGTGATGTTCAAAGGGCTGGATATGGTGGGTGGGAAGTGATACACAAAAAGGGACAATGAAATGAAGAATGGAAGGGGCTTATTGATGATCAGCTGAGGGTATCAAAGGGAAGAAGCATTTCTGAGTGATTGATTCAGGAATGGTAGGGGGTTTTAGGAATTGACTAAGAGATTTAGGAAGAAAGAGAAACATTCTTTTGAGTGCAAGAGTGGCATCCAGATAGAAATGTCCAGCCAAGATGAGGGAAATCAGGTTGAAGCTTGCAAAGGGCTGAGCTGAAATCCTTGGTAAGTCTTTTGTATGAATAAACAGGATATACTATCTTTTTCTTTCCTATGAGATATATCAGAAAGTTATGGGAGACTAGTGATTTTTGAAAAACACATAGCCTTATGGAATCTGTTTCCTCTTCTCTAAACCTGATGTTAGATGATCCCTATGGGACAGCTCCCAAATGGAAACAGATATGCAAAGTGTGAATTTAAGGATTAGCTGTGTTGAACTGAGAATTATAGCATAAAAGTATATATCATATTATACTTCACCCAGCTTCTTTTTGAATTTTAAATTTGAATGTTCTAGATGTTTAAAATGTTTAAGATATTATTGAAAAAGCATCACGTTCAAAAGGTAGAAAACCTGTTTCCTTCCTTACTCTACAGTGCTCCCAGATCTGAAGCGGGGCACATAGATATACAACCAAAAAAATTGACAAACAATAAATGCATAGTCCAACAGCCTAAGGTGTTTATATAACATATATAATAATAATACAGAAAATAAGATTAACTTCAAAGGAAATCTATACAAGGGGATCATTTGTCTGTACCAGAAATAGAAACCATAGGTGTAAAAATACATATGCATGAAAACGTTACAATTTATATGTGTCTGTAAACGATTCTCCACGAAATATAAGTGTGATGGTTAAGCACGTAAATTTGGATTGCAAGCACAGACTGCAATTGTGCTCACCTAATCATCCATTATATACACAATTTACTGATTTGCACGCACAACTAGATAGGATCAAATATTATCTGGATGTCACTTAAATGTCCATGGTTTGTACGTTTAGAGTTGTTCAAAATAAAAAGGTTCACTTCTCTCACTGGCATACCACTTTACTTTACCCTGCGTACATTTTAACACAACTAAGTGCCCACGGCTTTTTTTCTAACTTCTTTTGCCTTTAATTCTGTAGTGCTAAATCTGTTACTTTGTGATTTACTAAAAAGAAAATTTATTTTAATAATTGCTGTGCTGATCATATTAAGCCATTGTATCTCTACTTGTTCCACATGCTATGCAGTTTGGAGTAGTCTTTGAACTCAACTATAATTTAATAGTATATATTTTTTTCTGATAGCTTAATTTGTAGAATTTTATCTCTCTGTAGTGGGGCATTTAAAACTTCGAGGAATAGTTTTATGTTAAAGATTAGATTTGAAACGTATACTCTTTGCCCAATTTTCATCATCAGATATTTATTTTGGTATGTGTTATCTTTGGTTCTGAGGTCCCATACGGCTGAGTGCATGGTTCTTGGCAGAAAATTTTGGTCGAAGAGATGTGCAGGAATGGACTTATGATTAGTTGTAAGGATAAATAGGAAAAAAATCTGGAAATGGGTGTAAATTACAGTGTTCTCTTTAGACATTTATACAAGAAGAGCTCTCCTTTTGCTGCACCAACCTGAAGTATTTCTTTGGAGTTAATTATACCTACCCCAAGCAGATGTTGACAGCATAGTGGTCAAGAGCTCAGTCCTTAGGGTTCAGATATGTAATCACTAGCTAGATTTCATAATCTGTGTAAACCTCAGGTTTTTAATTAAAAAACATGTTAATCCCATGATGGGTGTATAGTGTCGATGGTGCAATGCGTATGAAGCACTTGGAGGTAGCAAATGCATATTTGTTATTTTGGGATTTGCCATTTCTTCCCATATATGTCAGTGCTTCATCAAAATTTTCATGGCTTAGCCAAATGGTACCTTTTTAATCAGAGGCAAACCAAAGTTTTAAAAATGCTTAGAAATATTTGTTTTGAGAATATTCATGCACACACACACACACAAACACATGAAAAACAAGTAATACTACTGGGAGCCTTGGTCCTGCATTAATGGTCCATTCTCATAGGAATATTTATCAGGTGCTTTTCATGAAATACATATTGTAAATCTTACAATAATCTGCAAGGTGGATGTTAATATTATTCCCATTTTATTGATGAGAAAATTAAGACTTGTTAAAGTCAAATATCTTTCCCAAGGTCAGAGAGGTAAAAAATTATGCATTCTAGGATGTATCATTGTACAAAGACTGGAATTTTTTGTGTGTGTTACATGAAGTTGCTTTTTTAGTTGCATTGAAGAAAAAAATCACAACCATTTTTGAATTAAAAAAATACCAGGAATGACATCTATGTACTCCCAGCTTCTGACAACAACTCTAGGTTAAGCATATTTATTGATCCAAAATACTATGATATGCAAGTCAAATGAGGTACATGTGAAAACAATCCTTCATCAGTTTTGAGAATATAAACATTCCTCTGAAGAGGAAAAAAAAAACCCAAAACCCTACATTTTTCAAAATTTAACTACATCCTTTAAGGAATTTTCTTCCTTAGTTTCTTTTGCTTACTCACTGAACTGTTACTAGGTTGAATATCACTCAAATAAATAAATAAGCCTATTTCTTTCCATTAACTTGCCAAGATGTAAAAAGACTAGGAGATTGATTTGCTTTCAGGAGTCAATTTAGAGGGAATTCTTTTAGATCTAGTGCAACTTTTGATTCGTCTAGTCTCTCTGTCAAGCCAATAATATCGGTTTTGTTTTCCTGGCCTTGAAATTCCTTTCCAGTGAGCTTCAGTGACATGAACTAGATATATTTCTACTATTTGTTTTAGCAAAAAATAATGATGAAAAGGAAAAGTAGAAGATATAAATAACAAGAAATTGTTCAATTTTCATTAGACTCTGCTCTGTATGACATGTAGAAAAATGGAGAAAACACAGAAGAGTCAGTAGTAGAGTCTTTCAAGGTAAGTTTGATTATCAAAAAAGCAATAGTGAGGTCGCTTGGGTGCCTCAGCCAGATAAGGATAAGCGTTTGCCTTCGGCTCAGGTCGTGATCCCAGAGTACTGGGATCGAGCCCCACATCCAGCTCTCTGCTCTGCAGGGAGCCTGCTTCTCCCTCTGCCTCTCTTTCTCTCAAATAAACAAACAAATAAATCTTAAAAAACACAAAACAAAAAGCAAAAGAGCAATAGTGAATATATATAAAATCAGAGGTATATACGGGAAGAGAGGGAGCAAGAGAGAGCAAGATACTAAGATTGAGAGAGAGGGGTGCCTGGGTGGCTCAGTCATTAAGCGTCTGCCTTCGGCTCAGGTCATGATCCCAGGGTCCTGGGATCAAGCCCCACATCAGCTCCCTGCTCAGCGGGGAAGCCCGCTTCTCCCTCTCCCACTCCCCCTGCTTGTGTTCCGCCTCTCGCTGTGTCTCTCTCTGTCAAATAAATAAATAAAATCTTAAAAAAAAAAAAAAAAGATTGAGAGAGAGAGAGAAAAGGAAGGAGAGAAAATACAAAATAAAGAACTATGTCCTAGAAGCTGGACTTTATTTGTAGAAGAGCCCCTACCTTTATTACTCATATATATGTTGAAACACTGTAGGAGAAAACTGCACGTGCTTGAAAATGGGCTACCTCAGCAATATCATATCATATAGCTATTTCATTTGATGTGTGAGTTAAGAAAAAAATCTTATCCATCCAAGTAGTCTTTTTATAGCCATACCATAGATGTTATAAAACTCACTCAAAAGATGGCATCTTTTAAAATTTGAAAACATCAACTCTGCCAATTTACTCATTACTATTAACAAGATAAAATCATAGCAATATCTAACTCAGCAGGCATTTACTGTTGTTAAAAATGTCTGGTACTATAGAAAAAATAGGGCTTGTGAAAATAGTAATACAAATGACAACAGCTCACTGGGAACCTACTATGTGCCAGGGTTTTATAAACAGTGTCCCTAAATACAACAACTCTGCAGTGAAGAAGTTATTTTACAGACAGAGAAATGGAGGCTTAGAGAATTTAAGCCTTTTTTTTTTTTTTTTTTTACAATTATATGGAAATATAATCGTAAGTCCCAAGTGAGGGCTTAAAGTCTTACCTGTCTGGCTTAACAGACTTTACTTCCTTGTTCTCTATGCTGTGCTGTTGTACCTAAAATAAAATTGTGTATATATGTAAAAGAATCATACATATGCAAAAATCATATATATATAACCGTATTCATATCTATATCTAAACAGACACACACCTATACCTACCTCTGTCAATTTCTTTATCTTTGTATCCCTATATTTCTTTCTGCTCTCTCTTTATCTGGGAACTAATGATATATCAATATACAAATAACTAAAAGTTGTATTAGAGTGTGATATGAACAAGTAAAGTCCACACTGAACTGAATAGAATGTGAAAAAATAGTCAAGAAGGGAAATTATAGAGGTTGTTGTTTGCATTTACCAGAAAAAAAAAATGTTCCTTTGGACTTAGTCTTATTGGAAAAATGGGGCCATTTGTGAACAGGAGAGAGAAAGAAAGGAACAGAACATGTTTTTATTGAACACTTAGTATGTTCTAAGCACTGGAAAGACAGCATATTTTTTATACTGCATGTAATTACCTTGTTATCGTCACTTTACAAATAAGGACAATTATACTTCAAAGAGATAAAGCGACTAACCCATAACCCAGCAGAGGACTTGAACGAAAGTCTGTGGGGGAAGCAAATGCTGTGTGTTTTTCATATTACCATGAGATCAACAAAATGATACTAAGTGAAAGGTGGCCTGGAAACAATATTCAGGTAAATTGGAAGGGGGAAGAGACTGGGAATGAAAGGAATTTTTGAGAGTTTAATAAAGTAAATCCAGAGCCAAAAAGAAGAAGCCTTAACTAAGGTGACACTACGTTTAGACAGAAGAATAATGTGATTTTATTTCTTCTGAGCATAAGTGATGCTTGGTCTCTTAAATGCTTATAGTTTGCAGAAGTTCAAAAGTCACTTAAGGTCTTTCATTCATTTGATAAGAGAAAGTTCATCTAAATTAATCTTTGGAAGTATTTACAAGTGCCTGTAGACTGTTACATAATTTAAGGGTTCAGAAATGAGCAAATTTGGTGTGCAGCATTTGCTGGGTGTGTAACAGATCAGGCTGATAAAATAGAATGGAACTCCATGATATTAGGTTAAGCATTTCTCACTGTGCTGAGTTATGTTGCAGGTGGAGAGGGGAAGATCCTGGTATTTTTAAATAAGTTCGCATGTACTGATTCAATGGAATTGTTCTGAGTGATCTTGAGAGTGCTCAAAAATGAGATTGCTGAGCAATTTTCAGTGATTTTTTTGTTGTTGTTGTTGAGGAATTCTGGAGACAAGGATTCCGCAAACTGGAGATAAGCAAATATCACTCAGAGTTTTGAAAAAGGGAAGAAATACTTTGTAAACTAGAGAGCGACCAGCTTCATTGATCTCTGGCAAGACCAGAATGAACTAGAGGAAGGTGGTTTCACACTTTTATGAGAGGAAAAGGTGGTTATTAGGACCTAGTATGGACTCACTAAGATCAAAGCATGTGAGAAGAATGCATTTCATTTTTGAATGGAACTGATTTTCTGCTACAGCAGACCAATGTGGTGACGTTTCTCTAGGCATGTCATCCATCTAGTTGCATGATTATTTTACATCTGCCCTGTCTACAGATCTGCAACATTCCATCTGCATTTCTCACTCTTACTTGATGACCTTAATTCTTTTTTCACTGAGAAAATGAAAGGTACCAGAGGAAACTTCTGTGAGCTTCTTCCGCCAGAATGCTGCTTCTTCCTGCATTTGTGCCCACACAGCCTGCCTTTCCCCAGCTCCTAAGGATGAACTGTCCTGCTCCAATGTAAATTTACCTCCTCCCCTTGTGCTCTGCATCCCGTTTGCTCTTGCTTATTCATGGCCAACACACCAACAGTTGGCCCTTCTTGTTCTGATGATATAAACTTCTTTTCTATTAGATCATACCCACCAACACACAGATGTGTTAGAGTAGTTCCCATCTTAAAAGACAAATGAAACCAAACACTAACCAAATAAAACCTTCTTTTGTCTATGAATCTACTTGCAATGATTATTTCATTTATTCTCTTTGGACTAAACCTCCTTGAAAGAGTTGCTTGTATTTTGTTTCTAATTCTCCTCTTCCTGTTTTCTACTGAACCCACTTCTTTCAGGTTTTGGTAGGTGTACTCCAGTGGAGCTGCTCTTGTTAGTATTATCAATACTGATGCCCAGCAGTTTTGACTTAATGAGTTTCGGATGGGGCCTGGGACCTGTTATGTTTTTATAAGCTGTCCAGTTGATTACAGATTATTGCTGGGACTGAGAACTGGCCCAGACCTTCCAAGTAGGGACTAAATCCCTTAGCATGCTCACTCCATCATATTGCTGGCTGCCTCACAGGGCTTGCCTCAGACATCCAGTCGGCTCCTCTCTTTGGCAGTTTCGTAGATAAAATAGGGTGATTATTTTGAATTATTCTTTGTAAGAGTTACTGCAGAGTGCCCTTAAATAGAAAGCTTGCAATGCATTTTAAAATAAGATTATGATTTACAAAAAATTGATTCATTCCTGAATTTTATGAAACATAGCTGTTGCATTAGGCCAGGTACATATTTATTTCTCAGTCTTTTGCAGATGCTTGTATGCCTTTATAAACTAATAATCAGAAGAAATATGGGACATAAGCAAATCATTATAATAACTTTATTTTGTCTTGTGTGAAACATCTCTCAAGCAATTTAAAGTATTTTACATCTTTGTAGGACAATACTTGACATGTTATATTTTTGAATTGAAATATTTACCCAGACTACTAAAAATTCATAGATGCCCCTAAGCTGAGGATTCTTTGTGTGCACAAAAACCTTTGAGGAGTTAAGTGTTATGTATTGAAAATGTAATAGTGGGCAAATTTTCTATCAATCAATCTCTGGGTCTGTCATCTACTTCTACAGTGCTTATCACCCTATCATTTATTTGCTACATATTTTCTCAAGATATACAGTTTGTGCTTTTTTCTATATTTATGGCACATAATGATTTTTGATGTTTATTCTTATTTCTCTTTTGAGAAAGATCAAGATAACATCAGTGCACAAAAATGGAAGGAATGAGACAAATAGTTGACTTTTCAACATTCCATAAAAACTTTGAAGATCAAATCAGCAGTTCAATAATCTGAGAAGTTTTACAGGCAATCACAGGTGTAAGACAAAATCAGAACTCGTACCGGACTGGGTTTCCAGTCTCAGCCTGGCCACTAATTAGCCACATGACTTCAGAGGAGCCTCTAACTGTTCCAGGCTTCAATTTCTTCAGCTTTTAAAGGAGTTTAACCTTTAGGTTACTTCAAAATGCCTGTGATTGCATAAAGCTTTTTATAGCTGTACCTGGGAAAACAATAATCTATACTTTAATAAGGATTTTATTGTTTAATAAAAGAATGAGAATAAGGTTACATTCACTACGAATAAGCCACGTTTTAGTGAATGCTAAAATAAATGAATTTGGTAATTTTTCTTTATGAAAATTGTTAGAGAAATTAGATCTGTCTTTGAGCACAAACACGAGAGAAGAACAATAAATGTAATTTCAATTTCATTCATTTTTTTTCAGAGACTGGAGACAAACTTGGAATTTTTCCAAAAGACCCAAGTAAACAGAGAGGAAATTTTGGGAGATTGAATCAGAGCCAGAATAAACCAGGATTTCTGTTTAGGATGTATATTACAAAGGGATCTGAAAAACAATTCAGGGAGATACATTTAGATCTGGAACCAGGCAAAGTTGTTTTAATTAAAATTTTTAGAATTAGGAAATTAACTTGTATCAATATTAATCTGTGTGAGAGACTACTAAGGATATACAGAAAGAACATTTGACTAATAACATATTTTTCCTCCTTAGTATCAATAATAAGATGATGATATGAGATACCTTCCTAGTATCGATTAAGTGGGGAAAAAATCACATTAACTCCATGTAATTGTTAATATAGTAAAATACAATTTGTATTTTAAAAAAATTAGAGTTTTGGTTTTGTCCTTAAGAATAAATGAAATAGAAACAATTCTACTTCTTGATAAAATTTTAGAAAAAAATGTAAGTTGTAACAAAGGCACTCAGAACAAAGTAAAGGAAATAGTGATCAATAGGGTCAAAATACTATTAAATTAAGTCTTGATATCTGCTGTTTAATTGGCACAACAGAAAAAAAAGGTAGATTGATGAGCTTATCCAGGCCATGGCAGAGTTCTGAAGGAGCCATCCTTTACTCTTACAGTGAAAAGTGATCCTAATTATTCAGGTCGTCTTTATTACTTGTTTCTGATCAGATTTGCTTAGAGTCATTTCATGTTCAGAACATGTTTTCTGTCTTGTAAAGCCTGGTCAATTGAATAGCAATTTCAGTTTTACATAAAGAATTGAGTAGTTACCAATTTTGGAGAATTATAGATGGGTGGGATACTATATTTGAATGAGATCTTAGCTGGTATGTAATCTGATATTTTTTTAAGATTTTATTTATTTATTTGACACAGAGAGAGAGAGTGAGAGAGCATAAGCAGGGGGAGTGGCACAGGGAGAGGGAGAAGCAGGCTCCCCTGAGCAGGGAATGCGATGTGACATGGGTCAGATCCTGGGACTCCCGGATCATGACCTGAGCCAAAAGCAGATGCTTAACTGAATGAGCCACCCAGGTGCCCCTGTATTCTGATTGAATAAGAATCAGAAAATTCTCTTGATTTTTAGGAAAATGATAGAAAATCTTGAATAAACAAGATCCTAAACAGCAGCAGAAAAACTTCTCATTTTAATACCTCAGCATGTTAGGGGTATTCTGCAAAAACTCTTGTACTAATGAATAGCACACTATGATTTGAATTCTGGAGTTACTGGAAAGTAATAGAACTTTTAAATCTGTTAACTATTCAACTAGCTAGAGAGAAACTAATCAGATAAATTGAAGTAGATGAAAATTATTTTAAGATATTGGAATTGTCACTTTTTAAACATTTATTTAAAATTTTAAGGTTTTAGCCAGATTTTATAGTTATTTATAATAATTTTGATAATGTATGTCACCAAAGTTACCTTTAGTGAGATGTTACCTATTTTATAGAAGCAAATGTGAACCTCATTCATTTATTCAGTAAATATTTACTGAGCGCCTACTCCAGTGAGGTGCCTTATTAAATGATGAGTAATTTTCTATTCTTTCCAGTCTTTACTGAGTATGAAACTTATATTTTATTCTTCATTACTTTCCATTAAATATGTTTTTGGTTTATGCTCTCATCAAAAATAAATGCTTTAGGAGGTTTTTTCAAGATACATTCTCATTTTTTAACTTGTACTTTGAACAGCATATCGGATCATCAGTTTTGTTGGGCTTCTCTAGAATTCTGTTTGACTCACCTGCCCCATTGACCTCATATACAGCGTTGCTCATATGGGAACAGAAATATGAGGTTCTGCAAGGGTCACCTGGAAGCTTGATTAACCCCAAATTCCTTCTTCCATAATAATGTTAGAGTTCAATATTCTGTCCTTTGTATGTCCCTTAACAATGAAAATTACATAAAATGGGAGTAAAAATTACTGGGAGAAAACAATGTTCACGAATTTGTTTGCCTCATATATATAATACCTGTATATTTGGCAGTGTTGATGTTTTATAATTTTGCAGCTAGAGATTAAGATCTCATAAAAACACAAAATTTCCCTGGCTGGGCAGGATTGTGGCAAATCCAACCCAATATTTGGTCTCTTTTAGTACTAAGAGTGTAAGTTAAAGGTGCTTAAAACTACAACAGCACTGAGATTTGTCATAATACAGATCTGGGTTTGAATCCTGGCTTTACCACTTACCAGCTATGTGACCTTAGGCAAGTTATTTCACTTCTGTAACCCATGGAAAAGATTGGTAAAATGGGTATGATATTTCTACACCATATAATTATTGAGGATTCAATGGAATACTCAAAACAAACTATCACACTGCTTAATCTGTAGCTTTAAAACTTATCGATCAAATTCTATCTTTGTTGGCATGTATTCATAAATGTCATCATTAAAACTTTTTTGTCACCTTTTATATACCAGGGTCTCTGCCATGTGTCAGAGGTATAAGGTTAAGCAGTGTTTGTTGTTTGGGAGAAGAGATAGATTGGTAGGTATGATTGAAAGTACACATACACGAATCATATTGAATTTCATTGCATGTATATAATTCCATTTATGGGATGGAAAGCACTTTCACCTGTTTTCGCTTTCTTTTAAACACCTTTCTTGGTAAAGCCATGTGAATCTTTGTTTTATACTATGATATGTACAAAGACAAGATAGCAAAGAGATTAAAAGCAGAGCTCTCAAATTAGACTGCCTGGATTTCTCTTCTGGCTTTAACACTTACTAGCTGTAGGACCTCAGGCTATTTATCTTGCTTTGTCTCCATTTCCTCAACTGAAAAAGGGGGATAATAATACTACCTGTTTCCTAGGATTGTTGTAAGATCTAAATGTTAAAATGTATATAAATTCTCAGAACAGTTCTTGGCTCATAGTGAGCCCTCAGGAAGTGTTGGTTATTCTTAACATTATGCATCACATACTATTTAAATGTAGTTAAAGGTGTGTGTGTGTGTGTGTGTGTGTGTGTGTGTTAGGGCTTAGAACTATTAAGTATTATATCAGGCAAAATAATAGTATTCTGTATTCCATACATTTGTCTTTACCAGTTTTAATAATATAGCCAATAACTATCTATGTTCAGTAATATTACATACAGTGGATAATAGTGTCAGGTATAAATGGCACAATTAAAAATGCTACAGGAGCTAAGTCGCTCAGAAAGTTGCAGTGCAAATGCTCTTTCCTAAAGCCTTGCAAATACACAGTGAGAAAGAATAGGGGTATCTTATTTTATTCCCTGGTGGGAATCTATCCACATCAATTACACTACATAACCCTGTACATGGACAATCTGTGCTGAGACTCCCTACCTCATCACACAGGCCTACTAGAGAAGGAAATTGATGGGTATTGATTTCATTTTGAAAGGAATCAATCCACTATAAGTCTAAGTTAAAAGGAGAAGCGTATCATATGACAGAGATATTTTGAATATATCTAGTTTAAAGGTGCTAATATTGAAACACACTTGGAGTCGTTTACAAATCACTGTGAAATGAAATTTCTCTTACATCCAAAAAGTGTTTCAAAATGACATTTATTCAGTTTATTCCAGGACTGTGAAATTCATTCATTCATTCATTGAACAATTATTTAGTAAGTATTCATGATAAATTCAGCACTTCACTGGGCACTGAGATACAAACCTGACCTCAAGGAGTCTAATACTGGAGAAAAGGAAAGAAAAGGACTTCTTAATAGAGGGTACTATGTTAGATTTATATAGAAGAATTGCGAGGACAGAAGAGTGTTTCTAATTAAGACCAGGGTAGGTGTCACCAAAGGCTTCGGAGAGTTGAATCTTTTAAGTGCTGGCCTGAGTAAGCTGGTGCATATATATGTTAGGCAATGTGGTATGCATGAGTGGTGGGGGAAGACCAGCATATTCTACTCAAAGGGAACGACTTGTGTAAAGGGACAAAGGGGTGAAAAAGCATGAACTGTTTGGGGAACACAAGTGTTTCTGTGGATGGGGCACAAGGATTGATGAGTTTATGGAGACATTTCCAGGGTCCTCTTGCAAGCAGGTAGAAACTGGATGTGGGTGAGGCTGGGGGACAGTGTCAGGGGAGCCTGGATCAGGAACTGTGGCTGGAATGTCCTTTGCCCATGGGCTGCAGTGTGCAGCAGAGCACAAGGGGTGATTAAAGAGACCATACTTTGGAGAGATTGAGAAATTGAGGGCAGGAAGTTCTGACATCTAAGGAGGCAATCAGGCAGTGTTCAGGTTGGAGGCAGAGAATGAAGGAAAACAGGGCCTTGACATGAGAGCAAAGGCTCAAAGCTATGACCTGAGTGTGATGTGGAGCTTGGAGGAATTTCCTGAGCAGCCGGAACATAGCTGCAGCAGATTTTTATAGGGCACTTGCAGCCTCCTGAATTGGTGAGGAGGGAGTTGTTAAGGGCACTGATCTGGCTCAGGCAGAGGGCCTCGAACTAAACTGACGAGTTTGAACTGTATCCTGAAAGCTTTGGGGAGTCATTGCGAGGGTTTAAGCAGGGCAATGGCATTATTGGATTTGTGTTTTAAAAAGATCTTGTTGGCTGCCGTGTATGGATAGATTGAAAGTTTGTGAGCCTGAAGGCGTGGAGATCAGGGAAGAGGGTTTCTACTCAAGAGAGATGGTGGAAGTCTGGTCTAAAGTGCTACAATGGAAACGAACTATGGAGACATTCTGGGGAGACCTAGAAGGTGGAGAAAAAGACTGGTTCAGAGGAAGAGGAGAAGAGGAAGAACAGAGTCTAGGAATCTAATGTTTCTGATTTGGGTAGCTGGGGTAGAATTGGGTACCTGCCATTTCCTGCAGCAGGGACCCCCAGAGGAATTACAAAGCTGATTTCACAGATGGGGACATTGAGTTTGAGAGTCTTCTGAAATGCTGGGTGGGGTATAATCTAAAAGGAGTCATGTATAGATCTAAAACTTAGAAAAAAGATTTGGGCTAGGAATAGGGGTTCATTTTTAAGGGGTGACTGAAACTGATGGATTTGAATGAAGAGTGTAGAGTGAAAAAGGAGAGAGCTCTGGTAGATACTGACATTTAGGAGAAACAGGAAGAAAAGGATTCATGAAATCAAGAAATAATGGCCAGAAAGGGAGAAGGGAAATAAAGAGACAGTGGTGATACGAAAACTATAGGAGGAAATAATTTCAAGCCCAAGAAGAGGTACAGAAGAGTCAGCATGACGAGTAAATTCTACTGTGAATGTAAAGGGTAAGACAGCAAGTGTACTCACTTTGCCAGATACTTTATATGTGGTAGCTCATTTAATCCTCATAGAAAACCTATGGGTTATATGCTGTTATCTTCACGTTACAGATGCAGCTGCTAACACACAAAGAGGTTAAGTCATCGGCCCCATATGATAAAACAAAACAAATATTCATATCCACACAGTTTGATTCCCTAGTTCAGATACATAAGAACCAGCTTTGACAGTGCTGAAGAACTAAAAAGCCAAAATATAAAGCTGAATTGCAGTGAGATGAGGAAGTATGGGGAAATTAGGAAGTAGAAATAATGAGTAAATACCTTTCTCAAGGAATTTTTATAAAGTAAATTGGAGAGATCCTGGCTGGAGGGGAGGTGAGGCTGAAGGGAGAGTTTTTTTTGTTTTGTTTTGTTTTGTTTTTTTTAACTGGAAAGATTTGAAGTTATTTATGCATTGAGTTACTTGAGCAGGTAAAGGTGTGGATAAATGTGGAAAACAATGAAGTGAGTCCTTGAAGGCATCAGAAGGGGTTAGAATCAAGAATAGAGGTACAGACAGTAGTAGTGAACAAATATTTATTGAATATATAGTACATACTTGTCCCTAATAGGTGTTGGGTTTATAAAGATGTTTAATACACACACACACACACACACACACACACACACAAATATATATGTGTATGTAAAATATATGTGAATATATCTTTATACACACACACACACACACACACATACATATTTGGTAATTTGCCATCAAAGAGCTCAAAGTTCAGTTGTAGGCAGACAGTTATAACCGTGCATTATGACATCATGTGCTGTTATGAAAGCAGCTGCTGATGGACTGACTTCCAGAGGATGGGATCCAGAAGTTTAGGAGTGAAAGCTCATGTCCTACCACCTTAGCCCAAGAGTTTATGCTCCACTCACACTGGCCTCCTTTTAATTCCTGAGCAGGCCAAGCTCTTTCTGGTCCCAAGGATTCACATACCTGGTCCCTTCTCCTCTTCAGGTTCCAGTTGGAATGTCACTTCTACCGAGAGTCCTTTTCTCACCACGTATCTGCAGTTACACTTCCCCACACTTTATTCCCTCTCACATCACCCCATTTACTTCATGGCCATTTTCACAGTTTATAACAGATCATTCCCGATTTACGATGGTTCAACTTCCAACTTTTCGATTTAATGATGGGGTGAAAGCAATATACATTCAGTAGAAACCATACATCGTGTTGTGAATTTTGATCTTTTCCTGGATTAAGCAATATGTGTATGATCCTCTCTCGTGATGCTGGGCAGTGGCAGCGAGACTTAGCTCGCAGTCAGCCTCGCGATTCTGAGGGTAGACAACTGTTACCCTGACAGCCATTCTTTACCCGCACAACCATCCTGTTTTTCACTTTCAATAGAGTGTTCAATAAATGACATGCGATATTCAATACTTTATTATACAATAGGCTTTGTGTTAGCTGGTTTTGCCCAACTGTATGCAAATGTAAGTGTTCTGAGCATGTTTAAGATACGCTAGGCTGAGCCACGATGGTCAGTAGTTTATTAAATGCATTTTCGATGTAAGGTATTTTCAATTTAGTGAGTTTATTGAGTTGTGACCCCATTGTAAGTCGAGGAAGATCTGTAATTATCTTGTTTATTTTTGCATTTGTTTATTGTCTTTCTTCTTCTAGAGGTCAGCTCCCAGAGAGTGGGGACTATCTTGTTCACCATTATCTCTCCAGTGCCTAAAGAAGAATTGGCATATAGGAGATGATCAGTATACTTTTGAATAAATGAACGAATAAAAGAAATGATATTTGGGCATAGTCTTTGCAGGTAACCATTAATAGTGTAGATGGGGTAGAGCAGGTCATTTTAAGTAAATGGGAAAGCGTGTGCAGTGTCCTAGAAGCATGAGCCAGGATGGTATATTTAAGTAGCAATCAGTAATTTGGTATGTTTGTAGCATCCCATGAAATGGCTTAGTGGCAGTGCTGGTGAGGATGGAGGCGATAAAGGGAGTGATTGGCAACAGAATGGTACATTTTGACCATATAAGGAATGGCTTTGTATGCCAAGTCAAATAATCTGTTGATATGGACAACTCATTGAAAAAATTTCTAATACTGTGGAAATTAGATGTTAAAAATCAATTCCAAACTTAGCTATTAGCATTTATGCCTAACCTCTGAATAATTAGAAATCTTCTGTTTATTAAGTTCTATATTGATGTAATTATGATCACACAATACAAACTATTGACCTAAATCCTTTATTAGAAGTTAGATTTCTGTAAAAAATTAAGGATTTCTGTTTAGTGTGTATCACATATTTCCTTGTGATCATTGCTTAGTGATTCAGCAGCCAGAGAATCAAGGGCTTTGTCATTATATGAAGACATCCGTATTCATTAAAAGAGTTGGGCTGATCTTTGTAGGTATGGTAATGGAAATCTGCAAACTTGTTTAACCAAAGATCAAACAACCTAATTAAATGTTAGTCATTAGAAATAATAACCTCATTTTTTACTTTTTAATTTTTTTTTGGTAAGAAATGGCAAATGGTAGAAATACAGCACAAAAAGAAAGCAAGCAGCATTCACTGAGACAACCGTTCTTTGTTTTTTTATTAATTACGAGATTAGGGAAATGACATTTACTGAGGAAAGTAACATATCATTTAATGGAATTGCCAAAGGTCTTTTGAACCTCCAGAGAATTGAAGAAATGAGCTAAATGATCAAAACTAACGCTGGGAGCTAGGACTCTAATACTTGCTAACGTTTTTGCTAATTTGATAAGTTATATGAACTTCTAAACAAGAGGATGAGAGCAGTGAAGGAACTGTAATGGGGGAAAATATTCCATTTTATATCACTATTTGTTGTCCTAGTTACCTGAGGTTATTTCCATGAGGTGATAGTACTGTCTTCATGGGAACTTTGGTAAGATAGACGTCATTAGGTATATGTAAAGAGATAATTACTATTTATCCCTTATTTTTAGTCACTTGCCTAGAATAATATACCAGTGTATGAAAATATAACGTTGCAATTTGCATAATTACTAACCAAAATAAAAACTAAGTGCGCAAGTATTATCTTTTCAGTTTTCTAGCACATTTAGTATATATAGTTAATTCTGTTTTTGAGGTGTATGTCCAGCTTAATTCTTTCCATTTGCTTGGAAGCACGTAGCTGTTTAAAATTGGTACAATTACCCAGTCACCTACTGAACTGAAGGCATCTTATTTTGAGCTGAAGGCTGTAGTATCTTAGCACTTGGGGTGTCTTTCCTTTATTTAGCACAGTTGATAAAACTAGACCATCACTGCTGGCATATGTCTTTTCATGTCACAGCAGAGTTTAAGGAAACTCCTCATTGCTCCCTGAAGACAAACCCTAATGGATAAAGATGGTGAATTTTCAGCTTCTATTCCTGGAAGAATGATCATGCTCCTATTTCAGGGGTTGGCAAACTATGGATAACTGACTAAATCTGGTCTGCTGTGTTTCTGGAAATAAAGGTTATTGGCTCACAGCCACGCCTCTTCATTTACATATCAATTATAGTTATTTGCATGCTGCAAAGGTAGAATTCATAGTTGCTACAGAGATCACATGGACTGCAAAGCCTAAAGGAATTCCTATTTGTCCCTTTAGAAAAAAGTTTGCTGACCCTTGCTCTACTGAAAGGATACCCTAAATATTTCCATATGACAAGTGTTAAAGGGGATTTTAATGGGTGGGATTAGTCAAAGGTCAGATAGTTAAGGAAACAATTAAGCAAATTAAATTTTCCCTTACTGCCGGATTTCTCCTGATTAGTGTACTAATATTCATTTTGACCATTTTAGAAGGCAATATTATGTTAGTATTTTCCAAAATTACTATTCCTACTACTTATACTATGTATGAGCTTAGTGATCTGCAACACACACTTTGAGAAATGCTGAAATACATGAATCTTCTTCATGATTGTCTGTATCTAAATTCTCTTTACTGCTTGAGAGGACTCTCAATTCTCTCTTTTCTCCATAGTATAGATATTATAAGAGCTATTTAAATTAATATAATGTGTACCTTGCTTCTACTATTTCAACATGATCCCAGTATGAATTATATTGATGTGTGACCTCATTTTTGAAGGAGTATTTGTTTTCATTCTTTTGAACAATTTTAAACTCAACTCGAACACAGTATATGTTGAACAGTTTGTTAACTCCATGTTTTTTTTCTCCACACTGCTGCACTTAGAAAATATTTGAAAGCCAGCTATATAAATTAGCTGCTCTGGAAAAATTAAATGTACATCTAGCATTTTCTTCACAGTTGGACGGTCTAAGTTAATAATGTATCTTTCTTTAGGTAGAAGTAATCATTTGCAAAAAGGAAATGCACATGGACAGTGTATTCAGTAAAACAGTGTGATATTTTTCCCTTCCTAAGTGTGAGTTAATTTAGATCAATAAAAAGTAGTGATTGCAGGTTATGTTTATGTCAATTAAGCTGATAAAAATCGGGGCTCCTATTTGTTTCAGGTTTCTTCAGTCATATAATAAACACATGGTTTCTCAGAGCAGAGAATATGGTATAAATGGAAGGTTTTCAGTGGGTCATTTCAACTAGAAAGTGGTATAATCATGAAGTGGTGAAGAAGAGTAGTGGATGTGGTGGGTATGGATTACACGGATAGTGCAGTTTATTTCTAATGTGGCTAAACGGCTTAATCTGTGCACAACATATATAGATGACCAAGTTTGGACAATTCCTATGGGAGGATATAGATTGTAAAATGTTTCCAAGAGTATTTCAGCAGCACTGGTCTACATGGTTGGAAATATCATGATATTATAACCAAGTTTAGAATTATGGCTCAGAATGGTAAATGTAAACTCTCCCACCTCTATTCTTTGGCAAGTATTGTTCACTCTGGGGATAATTAATTCTCCCTAGTGCCTCTTTATTTGCTATTGTTGCTATAATAAATTACCACAAATTTAGTGGGTTAAACAACACAAATTTATTATCTTAAGTTCTGGAGGTCAGAAATCTGAAGTATATTTCACTGAGCTAAAATCAAGGTGTCATCAGGGCTGTGTTCCTTCTGGACGCCCTAGAGAAGAATCTGTTCTCCTGCCTTTTCCAGATTCTAGAGACTGCTTGCACTCCTTGGCTTGTGGCCTCTTTCTTCATCTTCATGCCAGCAGCATAGCATTTTCATGTCTTTTTCGGATTTTGGATTTTGCTGTCATCACATCTACTTTTTCTCTTACTCCCCTCATCCTCTCTCTCTCAGTCTCTCTCTTGTAATGATCCTTGTGATTATATTTGGCTTACTTGGATAATCAAGGATAATCTCATCATAAGATGCTTAATTTAAATCATTTTTGCTAAATCCCTCTTGCCATGAAAGGTAATATACTCACAAGTTCTGGTGAATACCATGTGGACATATTTGGTGGGACATTAGTTAGCCTTCCATATATAGCAAACTGGAATGTATTCTTCAGTTTAGACATTACCCCTACCACCCAGAATGCATTGCTTCACATGACCTCTACCACACCAGACTAAGTTGTATGTCCCCCAAATGGGCCCCACTAATAAAACCTCATGTTTACTCCTACTGTATTACTTATACTATATTATCCCTGCCTGTTCCCAACCACTTCTCCTAGTAGACTGCGAATTTGTTTACTGTCATATCTGCAACACCGGGTACAGTGATAAGAGGATCATGGATATTCAGGAACTACTTGTTGATGTCTTCCAGACATGTTTTGACCTAGGCTGCAATTGTTTAATTTATTTCATTACAATTCCTCTTACTTGGAGTCTCCAATTATTTCCTCAGTTGGCCAATTCTTGGGTGGGTCCAGTCTGATTTACTTGCCTTCTGTGCAGCCAGCATTTGACTCTTCCATGTCATCATTTTTTTTCTTATTTTCTTTATATCTCTTTGACCATTCCTATTATTCCTTTTCAAGGAAAACCCTTCCTTCACTTACTCCTTACCTGTAACTGTTTTACACGGTTCTATCCACAAATCTTGTCTTTCTCCTCTTTGCATTCCTGGATTATTTACCAAAACCCATGATATTACTACCTGTTTTTTTGGTAACCATGTTAATCTGTTCAGACTCCTACCCTGAGCCACATGTCTAATCCTCTACTAACCATCTCTTCCTAGAATGCCACAGAACTTCAGACTCTTTATAACTTGCACACCTCAATCATCAATCATTTTTTCCATCCAAATCTATACACCCAATTCTGTACACCATCCTCAACTTTCCTGTCTGGATTAATGAAGTCGAGACCCATTCTCTTCCCACTTCTGCTGCCATAGTTCAGTTTTTAGCATTTATTTTTATTTTTTTGGATAGGACTATGACATTGGTAACTTACACTCCTGGAGTCTATCCTCCCCCTGTCTTTAGAGTAATCATTCCAAAACATATTCACTCTTTCCAAAACACAGAGCACTTCAGTGGCTCACCAATATCTGTAGATACAGACCAGTATCTTTGCCACATTATACAAAGTTCTTTGTGATCAGTAAATGATGTTTCCAAGAGTTATGCAGAGTTATTACCTGTGTGGCTGTGGGCAGTGGTCCTGACATAAATGTTTAAGCCCTGGAAAGAGATTTCTTGGATTTAAATCCTGGATCCATTACCTATGAGCTGTTTGATCTTTGATAAGTTACTTTGTTTTCATCTTCCTTAATGTCCTTATATATAAAATGGGGACAATAATAATACTTGCCTCAAAGAGATTTAGTAGAGATTAGATCATATAATTTATAGAAATTCTTTAAAAAGTGGCACGGCATAATTGCTCAAGCAAATGCTACATACTATTAATATTATTAATTAATTCATATTAGCTTTATGCTCTCATCAAACTTTATATCTTTTATATTTATTCTATATTTACCTGTGGTAAGCACCTGGAGGGCAGTATAAGCTAGTGGTACAGAGCACATGTTTGGGCATTAGAAAGATCTGGATTCAGACCTTTACCTCTAACACTTAATATCTCATGTTTGAAATCATGAGGATATTATCTCTTTGCTAGAGCTGTGTGAGAATTAAATTTGAGAATATATATTAAGCAATTATTACAGTGTTTAATGAATATAGTAAATATTCCCAAAGTGTACCTATTATTATTTCTGTATCAATAGTGCTTTGCATGTATAAAATATTTAATGATTGCTAAGTAATTTACCAGGTTCTAATTTGGAGAAAACTAGTTTGATTTGAGAAGATGTAGAAGGGTTGTGTCATTGTGTCTTTTCTTTTTTTTGTTTTTGCTTTTGTCTTTGTGTCTTAATAGAATTAATGTTCAGGATCCATGGGATCCAATATGAGACCATTATAAAACTCAATCAAAATAAGGTCAAGATATTAAAATACAGAGTAATCATATACATCTTTCCATCTGCTAGTTCTAGCTCCATCTTTACCTTTGAGCTACTAGTCTGAAATTTTATTCAATTTGCTCAACTTCTCCATATCATTAGAACATTTTGATTGAAAGTGTAAAAATTTTAATTTATAATTAAATGAAATAAAACTTTGTTGAAAAATCACAGTTTACTTAATTTTTTGAATTAAACTAGGTATTGTGGTTGATGGGCTTTATTAATTTATTTGCATGAGTTATTTATTCATGTCTGTTTCACAAACTGGACCATAATTCCCATGAGGCAGAGATTTTCTCTATTTGTATTATGTCCTTGGTTCCCAGTAGGGTCTCACTAATATTGTGTGAATTTCAATTACCTCTTGTAACCCTTTTAACTGACCTAAATAAGGCAGAGGTTTAAAATTCATCCTACATAGGTAAATGTATCTGTATATATTGATTTGATTTTGTGATCATTTATATCATTTTGTATTTTATGTCAGATCATTTTGTGACCATTTTATATTGACAGACTATGGCCTACAGGCAAAATCTGGCCTGTTGCCTGTTTTGTGAGGCTTCTGAGTTTAAAGTTGCTTTTATGTTTTTAAATGTTTAGAAAAAAATCAAAAGAGGAGTAATATTTCATGATATGTGAAAATTGTCGGAAATGAAAATTTCAGTGTTCATGAACAGTTTTATTGGAACACAGACATGTTCATTCATTTCTATATCATCTATGGCTGATTTTGCTCTAAGTGGTAGTTACATAGTTGCTCTGCAAACTATAAGGCCTACAAAGCCTAAAATATTGACTATCTGAACCTCTACAAAAATCTGTCAGCATCTGCTCTAAAGAAAACAAAAAGAGACACTCTGTAGTTCATCTTGCTTTTGATTTTGAAAGAATCAAGATAAATGACCACATACATATTTTAGTCCTCTACTTAACTATAAATTATACTTAGATAATTTACTGTCAATCATGGTTATAAAGTGATAAGCTATATAATTTTTAAAACCAAATCTCCTATAAGGATGTGAGCCAATATTGATAAAATACATGCATTGCTTAATATCAAATTTAGCAATTCTTGTTTCAGGATTTTGTGTTCCCACTTGCTTTCATTTATATACCCTTAAAAATGACTCATATTTGTGTATGACTATGAGTCATTTTGAAGGTAAAACATTTAAAACCTAAATTCAGACTTTTTTGAGTTATAATTATTCTATGAATTTCAGAAATATTCTTTCTTTTTTATATATCTCTCTTCCCCTCTCTATCTTAGCTCTCAAGGTTTAGGTCAATAGCTATCACAATTTGAAAAAAAAACAACAACAATTCTGGATAATCATAATGATAGTAATAATAATAACACTTTACATTTCGATAGTATATTATTTTTTTTAATTTCTCAAAAACGTTCACATACATCAAGGGAACCTATGGAACTTGGTCTAAAACCTTAGAAGTTAAGACACGGTATGTTTCACTCTTGGAATTGGTGTGGGGCTTACCTATAACAGAGGTGAAGAAGTCTTTGATCCTGCTTTTTGTTTTCTAGTTGATTAATTCTTATACTAATATCAAGAACTGTTGACATGAATAAATAGAAGATGGAAGGCTGGTTTTTAAAATTAGTAGTCGAAAACACCATAGGTATTTGGAATTACGTTTAAAAAGATTTTGTAAAGACATTCAAATAATATATGTTCATTTTCCCATTTTTTGTGTGATGTAACCACATGTTAGCTATAGTTAAATTTGTTATGATGTGTTTTGTCGTTCCAGCCATGTGCCATTTCTCATTTGTTAAGTGTTTTCCATCACCACACCTACCGTTTTTTTTTTCCTTCCTAATAGGAAGTGTTAAACTGGGTACAGGCTAAAATTCTCTAACAAAGAGAATCCAAAGTAGTGGTTTACAATGATAAAATTGTCTGTTTCTCTTACAACAATCCAGACTTTCATGATCCAAAGCTGGTAAGAAGATGCTTCAACCCTTGCCCCATACCTGCCTTCTCTGCGTCCATAGTGGCTGCTCCAGGGGCTATCATTTCCCAGCCAGAAAAAAACAAAGTGCCTGGGAGTACATGTACAATCTTTTTTTGGGGAGAAAACCTCAGATTGGCATATATATATATATATATATATACACATATATATATATATTTATACACACTCTGATCTTATTACTTAGAACCAAGGCAAATGGCCATTCTAATGGTAGAGTATATCATCTATAACTGATAGGACCATTGCCAAGCTTAGTTCAGTCCTATTGTCAAAAAAGGAGAGAGTGGTTATTGATAGATAACTAATAATCTTTATTACAGAAATGGTGCAACTATAACTATAGATATTTCTTCCTTTTATTAAGAGAAAAGCTGTGTAGACATAAATTTGCTTGGATTGACTTAGTTTTCTGATGCCAATATTTCTACAGCATTGTACACAAACCACTGAATATCCCTGAACACTCTTTCTATAAACTATTATGTGACCATTTCTTAACCTTGAACCATTATTCATGAAACTGATTTGAATAGAGAACACCTCAGATTAGAAAGTATCCAGTTATATTAAATAACCCTTACTAGTAATATTTGCTAAGTTAAATGTAACGCTTCAGCACAGTTATTTTATATTATAAACAACCTAGTTTAAAATTTGCTAGAGGGTTGAAGGTTCTATAAAGAGTTAGTGACTGAATTCTATTGGGTTTATTGTCAAATGTTATTTGAAAACTGGCTTGCAATATTTAAGAATCCCAAGATATTGTATGTCTAATGAATACACATTTTAGGTAGCATTTTGGTAATTTTCAAGGAAAAACTCAGTTGGTAGAACTCATTAATTTCTAAATTTTAAATGATTTGCACTGGCTATGCTTCTTTCTTGGATGAATAGTTCCCCTAGGAAGTACCCTAATATTAGACTGTCTCTTGAATTTTTAAACCAACTTATTAAAAGAAAAGGCTTGAGTGAGAAAAATCATACAATTACAAAGCCATCCTTTCCACTTCCTATTAAGCTAACAATCTAAGCCTAATATTTAATGTTATTAACAATGCCCCAAGTCAAATGTTTGTGATTAAATGAAGGATACAAAAGGACTGCCATTTTAAAAACATCATTTAATTTTTTTTAGAAGAATGTAAATCAAAGACAAGAATTAAAGCCCAAGAGAAAATTTTATTTAAGCATATTTGCATTTCTTTTCAGTTCATTTTACCCTCAGTTTTTTTTTTTTTTTTCTTCCCTTCTGATAAACTTTTGCCCTCTGGCCTGCTGTGAGAAGAACAACGAAGCAGCCACCAATGTCCCCTAAACTCTGTTAAGTGACTCTTCCTGAATTATTATCCTTCGGCTTCTATAGGGAGCATTAAAAAATCTCCTTTCTACCTCTCGCACCAGGAATCTGGTGCAAAGCATTGCACTTGATGTCCCGTAGAGCAGAAATCAAGAAACATAGGGCCCATCTGTGTACCTCTTCCATGCTGAATGGAAAACATCATCACCATTATAAATTAATGAGAAACCTTTATCTGGCCAAGGCTCTTTTCCCACACAATGTAAATAAAGTGGCAAAGATCTGAGACTTCCATGAAATGGCTGCCCCAGTCTGGCCTCTTCTAGTGTTAAAGAAGAGTGGAAAACTGGAAAATTTTCAAGGACTTATTTAGGCCATGAATCTGCTTGCTGGGCTGGTAAAACCTTTATGCTTTAAGTTTTCAGCTTTTCATCAAAAGAAGGAGAAAGGCAAAATCAAAAACAAAACAACCCCCTCAAATAAAAAAAAAATAAATAAATAAAAAATAAAAAATAAAAAATAAATTTAAAAAGGAGAAAAAAATCTAAAGCAACAATTTTAATTTCAGGATTGAAGATTTGATACTGATTTTTTCTCTCTCCCCCCCTTTTTTGTTAAGAAGCCAAACTTATTTTCATATATAGTTTCTCTGCTTCTTTGTCAACTCATTAGCCTGTGAATCCAGAGTAGATTTTTATCTGAGGAATCAGGCTTCAAGTCCTAAGGACATCCGTGATTCTACAGGGTGATAAAACCCTGATCCAAACCCTGCATACTGCCTTCTAATTAGCTGTTACTCTCCTTAGGAAATCCCAAGTTTTTCTAGACAACACTGGTCTTAGATTCCTAATGTAGTATTTATTAGCATATGGAGTCGTTCATTATTTGATAAGAAGCAGAAGGTTATGAATCTAAAACAAAAACTGGAGGAGAAATATGTATTTAACCTGCTTACCAGCAAAGGTGCATGCTTTACAAATGACATATCTGGATATCTTCTGTGAAAAATACTTTCCCACTTCATCTTGTGTCTTCTACCCACATACCTGCCTTCTCCTTTTAATTAGCCAAATTCCCATTCCCGACCTTTTCTTTTTTTACTCTGTTTACCTACTCTGGATGCATCTTTTTTCCTCTGCTGCAGTAAATCTTTGAAACTACCTCCAAATTAACACATGCTAAATCTCCTCTATAAAAATATGTATTTACTAAATTGTACACAGGTATTTTGTTCTGTTAATCTCCAAGGTGGTGAAGGGTCTCTATTAGCTGTCACTTATGTGACAGTAAAGTTAATTACAATTGCCACATCACCTGTGGCATTGTTCTGTCGATCATTATTAGTTATTTATTTACATCCATGCTATAAATTTCTGTGGATAAGCCCATGTTGTTTTTCTACAGCATTGTACACAAACCACTGAATATCCCTAAACACTCTTTCTATAAACTATTATGTGACCATTTCTTAACCTTGAACCATTATTCACAAAACTGATTTGAATAGAGAACACCTCAGATTAGAAAGTATCCATGTTTTTCTTTCTGGAAAGGAAGGTGCCAAATCTCTGGTATTTCTCTTCCTACTTCGTACTTTTCTTATTTTTCATCTCCATCTTTCTCCAATTTCCAATTGAGATAGAAATGAAAAGGTTAAAAAAAGTTCTTTGGGGGCGCCTTGGTGGCTCAGTCAGTTGAGCAGCTGCCTTCAGCTCAGGCCCTGATCTCAGGGTCCTGGGATCGAGCCCCGTGTCCTGCTCCCTGCTTGGTGGGGAGTCTGTTCCCTGTCCCTCTGCCCTCCCCGCCCCCACTCATGCTCTCTTGCTCAAATAAAATCTTTTTTAAAAAAAGCTCTTTGAATAAATCTATTAATTTACAGGCATTTCTCCCAGTGTTTTTTTTCCCCCCTCCAACAGTGGGTCATACTAAACATTGATTTACAGAAAAGCAGCTGTAATGGCATCTATAAATGTTTTGCACCATGATTTTGGCTCAGAATTTACAGCTTCCATAAAAGTTAATTATTAAAATGGCAGAACTTGTAATGATGATGCTTAGTGAATGTGGTATAGACTGATTTGGTTTTCAGATACCAATACTTCTACTTGATAAAAATGCAGAGACCAGTGAATATCCCCAACACTCTTTATATAAGCTTATGATGGCAGCCCTATAAACGAATATAACATAATTGGAATTTCGCATCATATCTTCATGATCCATAATTCCGTGGTTGCAGAAGTTTGGTTTCAGCATTATTCTTATGTGTTGTTTTCTTTAACTTTCAAGGCATGAGTAACCCAAAATTAAATGACAAGTACCCAAGGACTTGCAAACCAAAATGAAAGAGGAAAGTGATTTCCATGTAGCAAACTCTGTTAAGTGTGAAATTATATTATACATCTAGGTAGATATTTCTGTTGCTGAAGTTATTCCCTCAAAGCTAAGCTCCTCACTGAATGACAGACTTGTTTACAAATATTAACCTACCTTGGAAAGTTCAGTTTAAGAGTGTTTAGGGCCTGCAACAAATATCCTGTGAAAGTCAAAGCATATTCTTTTTCTGGTTGAAAAACTTGTAGTGATTTATCCCATTCTTTAACTGTAATATAATATTGATAATATTGCAGTCAAGTTTTGAATTTGGCCTAAAACCTACATTTTTAGGACAAAACATACATTTTAGCATGAAATAAATAACATTAACATTTGATAGATAAACACCCTATTTAAGTTTTTTTTTTTAAATTTTTGTTAAAATTACAGTATTTTAGTTAAATTAAAAGTGCCAGAGGAAGCCATAGTGTGATCATAGCATATTAGCAAAAGTATGGTCTGTAGGTTTCTTCTTTGTATGAAGTAACAAAAAATTCTAAATTTATATTCATCTTCTCATGAAATTACTTACAAATTACTTACTTTTTTTTTTTTTTTTTTGGTGAGAAGAGAGAGAGAGAGAGCTCAAGTGGGGAGGAGGGGCAGAGGGAGAGGGAGAACAAGAATCCAAAGCAGGCTTGTCGCCCAGCACGGAGCCCAAAGCAGGGCTCAGTCTCACAAGCCTGAGGTGGTGACCTGAGCCAAACTCAAGAGTTGGACGCTTAACCAATTGAGCCACCCGGGCGGCCCCCAAAATTACTTCTAATTAAGGCAAAAGCTAAATATGCAAAACAATTCAGAATAAGAATGTGAAATTATGCGGCAAATTTTAATCTCCTTTCTAGGCTAGTAAGTTTGCCATATGATTAGGTTAAAAAATGAATACCAAATATACGATATCTATTTCTAGACTTATTTTAAGCAAAAATCCACAAATAAATCATATAAATATAATTAAAATATACATTGCCCAGAGTATACTGGAGAAAATTAAAATCTCTTAGCTGTTAAAGATTTGAAGTGTTGTATAGCTCTGGAAATGAAGTTCCATAGTTGCAAATCTTTTTATTTAGTCCTTAAATAAACCGGAAGTATGTAGTGATAAAAATTATTTGATATCAGAAACTTTCCCCAAAGAAGAATTTTAACAAATCAAGTGGATAATAAGGAGAGAGTCTTCGAAAACTCATGTGTGCCTCCTAATTCAAATGGGATAAGCAAGGTTTGTTCTAATTTAACTACCATTATTCTCATTTGGGTAGGAGATTAATGGATAATAATGGTATTATTGGAGGATTGGCAAAAAATACCTGGAAAGTTCCAAATTAATAAACGTAATTTTTATAAAAAATAAGACATATGTATGCTTATAGCTAAATCTATATATGAGATTAACTTGTTTGCCCTGGAAGTGATTCATATTATGTTTTCAGCGTCTCATAAAATGCATTTTAATTTCTCCTTAACAGGTTTTTCTGAAAAGATGCAAAAAACTCTTAAATACCTTAACTGTAATAAAGAGATCTATATGTTAGAAAAGTTTGCTATCTTTATCAAGGCTGATCGGTATTTGCATGGATGGGATTTTCTTTTCATGAGTAAGTGAGCAGTGTGCCTAAGTTTTGGTAAGCTCTGCTAAACTTTACAAATAATTACATAAGAATAATGAATAATGATGTTTTGCTCAGATGCACATTTACCTAGCATCTACTATGTACCAAAAACATTATCCCCCTGCCAAGAATATATACAGTCACACTCTTATTGAAACATGGTCAAGACCAATATTTTATGAAATCATTGTATGAAAATCAATCTTAAGACACTCGAGTTATATTTCAACACCCTCCTATAATAATAGGAGATACTTTTCAAATCAGATATTTTTATTGATACAACTCATACAACATCTTTTTACTTTCAAGAATCATGTTATTTATTCTGTTAAGATTCTTAGGCAGTAGATCTAAAAACAAAAAGAAATTGTTCCCCTGTATGGTCTGCAAAAGCACTAGATATGGACTTAAGTGCTCTGAGTTAGTGATGTACAACTGCCACCTACTCCTAAGCTATCTTAGGCAAACCACCTAACCTCTAGTTCTGGGTTCCTTGTCCTTCAAATGAAGATGTGTAATTTACCTCACATGGTTATTGTGAAGACTTAATGAGAACATATGTGTTAGAGTATTTTGCAAACTGTAAAGGGGCTATTTGAATGTGAAATCTTTTAGGTGTCTTGGTTATGAAAATGTGAAAGATTCCCAACATTTATGGGGAAAAGTGTTGCCTTTGCTGAGATAAGGGTGTTGGAGAAGGAAGTATGAGGCTTTGCCAGTTCTGAAACTGGAAATGTGGTTTGTGAGCCAAGACTTCTGCATAAGGGGGATGACAAATGTGAAAGCAGCAACTGGCAAGAAAAAGCAAAATATAGTGATGAGATTTTATTTTATTGTTGGTAGAATATCATTTTCTTAGGAATTAGGTTCATCTTCTCTCTATGTATGGTGTACTCTTATAGAGCAGGTATTTATACAAATTGGCTGAATTACAAGGACCTCATTCTGGACCATGATGACTTAAAGGGAACATGAGAAAGTTGGAGAGATTTCTAAGGAGAGTCATAAATACAATTAAAGGGCTTGGGCATGAGACCTGTGGGGAAAGGTTCTGGGATTTTTCAGTTTGCTAGGGATAAGGCTAAATGTAGAAATGTGGGAATGTGTAATATACTAAGGATAAAAGAACATCTGTTTTTTATGTCTAAGAAAAATCTAAAAGGAAGTGGGCTTAAGCTATAGGATAACAAATTTAAATTAGCAACAAGAAAGAATTTCCTGACATAAGGGTTGTTGGGCATACAAGGATTTGCTGGAATCTCCTTTGCACATCTTTGAAAAAGTGTTTCCATTAAAATAGAATGGTGTAGGTGTTGACCTTCCTGAATGTAGAACAATGGATCAGATAATTTTTAAATAACATATCTAATCCCCTGATTCTTAAGTATTGTTACTCTGGTAAAACAAAAGAGAACTCTGGCAAAGATTGTCCAAATTAAAAAGGGTATTTAGTTGTGTAGAACAAAGAGAAAATGCATTTTGATTATAGTTATCCTATATTGTATCATTGTACATGACTAAACTGTTGCTTGAATATTCTAGAATGTTTAAAAAGAGATAATGGAAGACTGTGCATCTGAATTCTTTCAACTCTGGAGTAACATGGAATAGGGCATACAAAGTGTGGGAAAGACCATTATCTATGCATCAAATACTGTTTCTTATTTTTCCTGTGCTAGGCTGTATTTCCCTAACTCTTTTGATCTGACATGTAACAATATGTTCGAGTTCCTCCAATGGAATATGAATAGGGTGGATGTTATGTGTGCCATTTCTAGGCCTTTTAAGAAAGGGTATGCCCACCTTCACTCTGTTTTCTTTTCTTCCAGCTGTAAGCAGTCCATCATGAGGTACTAAGGGACAGCTGAGCCACAAGTTGGCAGGAGCCTGGGTCTCTGAGTTACCATATGGTGCGGGGTTGGGGGGAGGGTGTCATCTGCTAACAGGAACATCTGTCTCAGTCTTTTATGCAAGCAAGAAAGAAACTTCCCTTCTATTTGAATTATTCTGCATTTTTTGGATTTGTTTCTTCTGCAGACTTGGATGAGACATTGAGTAGCCAGGCCCATCTTATTGTGTTTATTTCTTCTCTGATCTTGGACAAAAACTTTTCTACTCCTTATTTTAGATTCTATTCCATAAAACAGTGAGAACCATGAACTCACTCTTGTGTGTGTGTGTGTGTGTGTGTGTGTGTGTTGGAATGATGAATGACATCGTATCTTGAATTGTAGTTTTATTATTTAACCTAAAGCAAGAAAAGATTTTTCTAGTAGATGAATAATATCAGAATGCATTTGTTATAATATGGAGATTTATAACCCACTCTATCTTCAAAGAAAAACAAAGGAAAAAGCTTTAAAATATAGGAAGAGGGCCAAAGATTTACTACAAAGAATTGTTTGCAAGTGAATTCTTCAAACTCTGTTAAAAATCTGTTGTCTTTATAATTAGAAAGATTTTCTTCAGTATGCTTAATAACAGTTATTCATAAAAAAGCTGTATTTTAGTTCCACCTGTAAGTTAGAATTTTACCTTTCATTCTTTTCTACCAGAGACCATTTCAACTAATACCTATAAGAGAAAAACCTTATTTGCATGATATTTAACTGTTTCTGTGAAATTGAAAAATAAACTACAGGAGATTAGGTGAATTTTCTAATTTTTCTTCCTGTCTATGGACATTGGAGGTCTCAAATGTGTAGAAATATTTGTGTGCTAATTACTGGAATAGATTCCTCTTCCATGTCTTGCTCTTCAGGATTCTGAAAACTGGCAATAGAAATTTAATAAATGTGGGTCTTTATCTAGTTCCAGATAAAGATATGGGGACTTGTCTTAAGATTAAAGTATATAATAAGTCATCTCTTAATCTCTTCTGGCTGCCTACCTCTATTTGGAATCAAATCATTCATTCATTTGGAGGTAATATTGTGTGTTATTAGGAGTTTGGGCTATGGAGCTAGAATACCTGAGTTTAAATTCCGGCTCTGCCGTTTACTGACTGTTGGACCTACAGAAGCATTTCACTTCACCTCTCTGTTCTCAGGTCTTTTATCTTTCCAATGAGGCCTGTAATGGTAACTACTTTACATAGTTTTGTGTGAAATAACACCTTAGGGCCTGGTACACAAACAATCAAGAAACTATATTATTCAATAAGTATTTCTTGGTGATCTGCTATAGTAAAATTTGTAATATATTAAATCTTATTATAGGGCAGACAATGTACTTGACACTTTAAAAGATGTCTCAGTAAATTCTAAGAACCCCTCCATGCGGTAGATATTATTATGTTACTTGCACAGGTGAAATAACTTTGTCTCTGAGAGGTTAAGTAACTTGTCCAGAGTCACACAGTTAGCAAACAGCAAAGCCAGAATTTGAAACCAGGTATGCTAAATTCCAAAGCATTCTCCAGTGAATAACAGGGGTGGGTGCAAAGATAAAAATGATGTAGCCCAGAAGAAATCGGTTTTAGTCATGGCAGAGATATTAAAAAGTATATATCTTGCTAAGTGTTAAAAATATCAATGATGTACTATGGGATACAAACTAGGATAAAACTAGGGGAGAAACCTAGTTTTTTTCCATTGTAGTTATTACAGAGTGGTGTATTTTCCTGACTTGGTTGGTTAGAGATTTTTGCTAATAATATAATTATTGGGGCTCAGTCATTGACTGGTCTACTTTGTGTTCTCTGATACCATTCTATATGTCTGCCCTAGCCCGGCAAATTGTTTCATGAGTATGTGTCTTGGGTCCAAGAAGAACAATGTGGGTATCTATGGGTGGAAATGAGCAAGAACATCACTGCTGGGGTGCCTGGGTGGCTCAGATGGTTAAGTGTCTGCCTTCGGCTCAGGTCATGATCCCAGGGTCCTGGGATCGAGTCCCGCATCGGGCTCCCTGCTCCTTGGGAGCCTGCTCCTCCCTCTGCCTCTCTCTCTTTCTCTCTGTCTCTCATGAATAAATAAATAAAATCTAAAAAAAAAAAAAAAAAGAACATCACTGCTATTGGAAAAACCATTCTATATGGACAAGCATGTCAAGAGTGGAGTACTCAGATGCCCGTAGTCTTGTCAGTTGTCACCCAGATCTGGCATATCTTTACATTGGGACTAACATAGATTCTAGGTCAAGATGACAGTTACAGTTCTCTGCTTACACGATCCTGGCTATGTACAAAAAGCTTCTTGTCATTTGATTTGATCCCTCTGCCTGCAGTTGAGCTAAGATAAATTTAGTCATTTCTTCAGCTAAATTGTTCAGGGAGGTGAAAGTGTTAGTGACATTAGTTAATCATAGAATTATAAAGTCAGAAAAGACCTCAGGAATCATCTGATCCAGTGTCCTCACAGTACCAGTAAGGGAACTGAAGACCTAGCGAGAGTCAATAGATTAATTTGGGTCATACGGTCTGTTGTGTACAGAGCTGGTTATAAAAGTTACATCTTCTCATCATTTTGCTCACATGCCATATCAAATTAGGCAACAAGTCCAGTCATTGATTCTACTTATTATTTCTGATATCCAAGACCTCTTCTACATTTTCATAGTCTCTGCCCTTATTTTAGCTGCAACAGGAAAGCCAGCTGGGTGTGGGTTACAGAGAAGAGAAATGGCTAAAATTAGCAAGTCTCTTTTGGCTTAAAAGTAACAGCAGTGCTAGCTTCATCGTCAGCTGGCCTTAGCAAAGCAACTCCCTCTCCTGCAGCCAGACTTTTCTCCTTTGGATCAGAGCTGGGGCTTGGTTCTAGCTCCAGTCAGGCTCTATGCACGATCTGTTACCTCTGTAAAGATTTAATGAGAGAAACTGCTTTTACGACAAGAGAAGGAATATGGTGAGGAGAAGCTGAAATAAAGTTTCAGAATTTAAAGCTATCAGGAAACTTTAGATCAACTCGTCTAGCGGTCTCATTTTACAGAGGATAAAATCAAGACCTGGATGAGTTGGGTGACTTCTGAGGCCTACAGAATATGGGCTGGAATTGGGTTCCTCATTCCTAGTGATTCCTTCATTATAATAGAGCCATAGTTGGTAAATTTATTAAGCACATACTTTGTGCCTGTCATTATGGTAATGCATGTGTTATATGCTATATAAGAAAATATATATTACACCATATAGCATTAAACACTTAAGGTTGGCCCGACCTAACGGTGGAGTATGTATCGATGCTTAGAGAGTTTAAATTACTTTCTTAACACCATATAATTCATAAACAAAAGAACTAGGATTCCAATATGGGCCTTGTCAAGAGCTATGAAGTATCTGGAACTTTAACTTCCTTGCAAGTTAGCAAAACAAGTTAGCCTTGTTTTATGGATGCTGGCAGAAGACTTAAGGCTCTTGGATTAGAGACAAAGGACTTGACTATTCATATTAATAATTTACTCATAGTGTCAGCATTTCTCTGAGCTCCAGTTCCTACAGAATGGTGAGAAGAGGTATAATGAGCACACGCAGTGAGCTTCATTATAGGACAGGACCCCTGAGCCGAGGAAACTGATCTTTTATTCTAGGCAGTATGTACGGCTACCTTTCACTCCGGAGAGAAATGCTGTCGCAGTCTTCCAAGAATGTTTGCTATTTAATCACGCTTAAAAAGATAGTTCAGAACAGTCAGTCAGTACCATTGCCTGAAAGACATGCAGAAATGTGAAAGACCCATGGAGAATTGTCTCCCAATGTCCTTTGCCTGTAAAACTCATATTATACCACACTGACTCAGTGGCAATGCAGTCAGCAGGAAAACATGTTGAAATGGTTTGCTTTTGAAATGGAAGCATTTCTGTAATATAAATTTCTTCCACTGAAATGACACTGGTAGTTAGGCCACTGAACCTTGGGATAAATCACACTGAGTGAGGTGGTATGGAGCCACAGGTATATAATTAGGGCTGATTTTCTAGAATTTCTCCTGTCTTTAGGCATTTCCCCCCCTTACTTAGCAGCCTACTGGAAGGAAGGAAGGAAGGAAGGTGGAAGGAAGGAAGGAAGGAAGGAAGGAAGGAAGGAAGGAAGGAAGGAAGGAAGGAAGGAAAGGAAGGAAGGAAAGGAAGACAGATTGTAAGCTCAGTTGGAAGAGAAGATCATCTCTAGGCTTTACACTGTGTGCAGGTGTCATTGTGTGTCAGTCCTCGTGGCTTGTCGCTGAGGCCACTTGGGTCTGTTCATAATATCAAAAGGGATGGTGGCCACCAAGGTGGAAAGGGCAGTTGGGTCTCCTGAGTTTAAATAAATTCTGCTTACTCACTGGTGTCCTTGTATAAGTTTCACCCCTGTCTATGGGATCTTCATTAGCTCTAAGATGAGGGTGACCCTTGTCAAACTCATAGGACAGTACGTGGCCAATAATAAGCCATCAGTTAACGTTAGTTATTATTATTAAAAGTAGCAGAAGTTTGACATGCCTAAAAGTAATACTGAAGGATGCTTTTAATAACTGGAAACCCCACAAGAAATATCACTTTGAGCTAAAATCAGTACAAGGAGGAATTTTAAATTGACAAGGTGAATTTTTATTATTTAAAAATGTAGAAATAATATTTGTGATGATAATGTTAATGCTGCTGCCTTTAAATCCCAGAATGAAACTCAACTGCCTTCATTTATGCATTCCCCCCAAAAGGAACTCTTTTGTTAAGCCTCACTTAGTCCATCTTAAAGCACCTTTCAGTCAAAGAACAGCTTCTCATTAAGGGAAAAATGATTATTAACATCCTCATTTTGCTTCCTCTCGTGAATTATTTGCATTCAGAAATGGCATGGCATTAGTTTCAGGGTAAATGCAAATATTACAGCAGGATTTCTCACCAAGCTCTTTTTTATTATTAGCTCTTTTTATGTACTCCATTTATTATTCCCTCGTCATTTTTCACATTGTATTAAAATGTTAGATTTCTTAAAATAATAATATTTCTTTCATTTGGTAATTGTCTCAGCCCTGTCTACAACAGTCTACATCACAGAGTGCCCATCTATAAGTTGGAATGGCTTATAATGACTGTTCGTCTTTGCTTCGGGGAGGTCCAGGAATTAGCTATCATGGTAACTGAATTCCCTCTCTCCCACTGAGAATGTGATTACTCCAGGTGAGGTTCATGGGCTTGGGAAAGAGGGCGGTAGTGTGAGAAAGGCTTCTGCTGTGAGTGCTGGCAATATATTTACAGTCTGGGGCTTGAAGATAAATTAAGATTTTTTTTCTCCTCAGCTTTGAGCAGTGTCCATCTCCAGTGCTTTTTAAATACAATAGCTCACACTTTATTTTTCTTTTGAGGTGAAGTCGTTTTGTGAGAAACCTTTGTTTGCTGCATCCTCTGTCCTCCCTGGGTGGAGTGAATGAATTAGGAGGCTAAGTATTCTTAGTCCAAGGGCATTGGTTGTAGCTTGGCTGGAGTGGAATCAGGGAATCGGGTATACTTTCCACCAGGGTCTGCCTTGATAAACTGATTATAATTATTTTGTTTTTCCCTGATCATAAAAAGAAAAAGGTAATAGATCTGACTAATAAAACGAAACTAATAAAATCATTTGATCATTTTGATTCACTGCACTTCACTGTACAAAGCTTCCCTGTTGACTCACAAATTGTTACTGTCAAATCATTTTATATTTGTTTCTTTTGGATATGACTTAACGTCTCCTTTTCTCTCCCCTTGTTACTGTCCATCACTTCCCTTCTTCCTTCCAGGGATCAGGGGGATGATCAATGATCAAGTCTCAAAGCAAGCTAAGCTATCCAGTAGATCATACAAATGTGTCTGTTCTTAAAATGGCATACGATATAACATGTAGATATTTGTAAGGCTTTTACCATAGGATCTGCTTCTTGGTGCATTATGAACTTCAGGATACAGTAATTAGCCTTTGTACTTTTGTTGTATGCTATGCAAATTTTTACTTTGTAGAGGTTGAGACGGGAGAGTATTACCTTCACCATGACCGAGAAGTCAGTAACAGGAGCAAGCATCCAGCTCAGAACTTTGCTGGTACAGGCCTGCAGTTAGACTAGTTCTTCCACATATTTAATAATGCCTACCTTGCACCAATTGTATTAAAAATCCCCTAGTGAGTAGTGGGTTAGCTTATACCAGCAATATTTGGCAGGAGGGAAAATGGGGATAAAATGTTTCTCACAACTGTTAATGGGCTACTGGGCGGTATATATCATTCAGCCTAATGCAGGTAATGATAGTTTTGAGTGGTTATGATGTGCCTAGCACTTTGCTAAGTACCCTACAGACATTATTTCATTGGTTGAAAATCAAAGACGTTTATCAGGACTGCCCCGACTTTTTCAAGTCCTAGAACACTGAGAATATTACATCTGTGTGGCACACTGAGGAAAGTAGACAAGGGTGCTTGCTATTAGAGCCAATCAACCAAAGGTTCTGGGCAAACCCATGTCTGGGCAAACCTGGAACCCTTTCGCAGCACAGCAGTGTGCATATGATGGGAATTTGCATGTCACCATTACTGGTGACATTTTTCTTTTTTTGGCGGGGGGTGGGGGCAGCTGCTGTTTGTATTCCTTCTGGAATCATCAATCAGTTCCTATGCTTGGCCTTTTTTTCTCCCTAAAGAGAAGTTTGTTTTTTGTTTTTTTTTTCTCTAATTGATTTGTAAAACTGATTTTAGGGTATGGAGAGGACCAGATGACAGACTGTGGATTCAAACTTCCTGGGTTCATGTACTGGCACTGTTCATGTACTACTCTCGTGTTCATATTCTACAAGTTACTTATCCACTTTTCCCTTAAGTGATCATTGGAATTGAACTACCTCTTGGATTTGTTATGAAATATTACCTGTAAACCACGAAGAAGAGTGCCTGTTGCCCAGGAAGCACTCAGAAATATAAACTATTTCTTATATTATGAATATTAGCATTTTGTTACTTATTTACAGATTTTTTTTTTTCCAATTTATCTTCTCCTTGTAACTTTGTGAAGTTTTTGATATATATAACTTTTGGTGATAAATGACTTAGAAACAAATCCACAAAAGTTAAAAGTAACTTTCAAATGCTTGTGTAAGTGTGCCTGGGTAGTTCAGTCCGTTAAGCATCTGCCTTAGTGATCCCAGATCTTGGGATGGAGGCCCCCCCACCCCGGCTCAGCAGGGAATCTGCTTCTCCCTCTGCCCCTCACCCTGCTCGTGCTCTCTCTCTCTCTCTCTCTCTCTCTCAAATAAATAAGAAATTCTTTAAAATGCTTTTTTAAAAATAGGTAGGCAGTTAATAGCGGTGAAAAAGTGTGTTTGTAAAAAGATACAACTGTTTTGATGACATTTCATTTTAGTCTTATATCTGTATATCCTAATGATTTCCTACAAAGGAAGAAGCAAATAATCCATGTTACATTTACCAGTTAATTTCTTCAGGCTTTTCCCCTTATCCACATTCATCTTTTGACAGTCTGGAATGGAAAAAGCATTTTGATCTCAGAGGAACTGCAGGGCTCAGGACTGTTTGACTTTGATGTCCTCACCGAAAGGACCACCTTCACTATGAGGTACTCAGTGTCATCACTCAAAACCTTGGCCAATTGCATTAGGAACCTAGTGCACAGGGGTTATAGCAACTATTTAACTGCCACCAGGCAAACACCCAGGGGGACTGGGCCACTAGATTGAGAGATGGAACTGCTGTTGAAGGATGGTCCTTCTATCAGTGTTGCTATATGTATTATGTGAAGGACAGGCTAATACAATTCCTCACCACAGAGAGTTGGTAAGAAAATATACTCTAAATGGAACCAGTAAGAACCATCATTTGGTCAGAAGATAAATTACCATCATCTTTTTAAACCTAAGGTAAAGTTCTCTTTCTGATTTATATATATATTTAAAAAAAAATAACCACTCAATTAAAAAGACTTGACAGAATTGTCCTATTGTTTTGTAAGCCATTCTATATATGATAATTTTCCTATTTGGAGTATCTGGTATTTGACCTCTGAAGAGAGGTCCAGGTCCCTCCTCCCTACCCCAAAAACGGAGGAACTCCACAATGAAAAGCATAGATACCTCAGATCTCTGCAAGTGGTGATCATGTTCGCTTGCATTTGGGTAAAACAGTTTATTCTTTAGCAACCCCTGGGAACTTAAAAAGCTCATATCACCCCAATATCCAGTATGGTACACTTAACAACTATACGTGCCGATAAAGAAAACTGTATATGCCAAAGTTTTACATGCCAATTAAGAAGAGTTCCACATTGGGACAATTTTAAAATATACTCATAATAATTAAGTGTATTCAACCAACAAATACAATTAATCAGTGTTTGGAAGCCCAGGAAGTTGTCCATATGTTCTCAACTCTCTAGGCGATTCTGGCATTATTGATCAAACTCTAGGCCAAAGATTCCTTCAAGTCACATGGATCTGCCAGACAGGAACTGGGCAAGGATCTCCTCACTTTGTCATAGCCTGGCTGAAGACCAGTGTGAAAAGCTGTATGGATAAACATATGAGTAAATCTACTGTCCATATCAAAAAAGGGTAGTTACCATCAGTATAATTTTGATCCCTCGGCAATGCCTGAATAGTGTGGCTGGTGTTCAGAAGGATATTTGGCTGGTGGTGCAGTAAAATAGAGTCACTCATATATTAAGAACTTAAGAGATGTTATAATTATTGAAATAACACAATAAGTATCCATCTGGATTGATATTGATGCTTGCTGGTTATGCACATCTAAGTTAAATATAAACAGATCCCCAAACCTCTAAAAGCTTAATATGAGTGGCACGTGCATCAACAGATTAGCAGATACACAGACAAGTGCCAACACCAACCAAAAAAGCAAATTGAACCAAATACCTATGTGATATATAATTGTTTGCACATTGCTTACACATTGCTTGGAAAGTGAACTTTGAGACATGAAATGTGCCTATCAGAACTGCTATTGAGAGAGAATCTCTATATTTTGAGGGGCTAAAATGGCATCCGGACTATAGAAGATGCTCAGTAAAATTTTTGTGAAAGGAATGAAGGAAAGATAAATTTGGAAAGAAAGAGGGTTGCAGGTATGTGTGGTGAGAAGATTTAAGACCTTGGAAAAATGGGGGCACCTGGGTGGCTCAGTCGTTAAGCATCTGCCTTCGGCTCAGGTCATGATCCCAGGGTCCTGGGATCGAGCCCGACATCGGGCTCTCTGCTCAGCGGGGAGTCTGCTTCTCCCTCTCCCACTCCCCCCACTTGTGTTCCCTCTCTCACTGTGTCTCTCTCTGTCAAATAAATAAATAAAATCTTAAAAAAAAAAGACCTAGGAAAAAGGAACAATTTGATTGTAGGTCCTGAGAAAATATCTTTGTTAAACAAAACAAGCAAAAAACCATGCAAAGAACCTTAGAATAATGAGAGGTGGAATGGGAAAAAGAAAATTCAATTTTAGTTAAATGCTCCTCAGACTTTGATTAACATACTTTTCAGCTTGATTTTATAAAAACTTGTATTTGACAAACATAATTATGATTAATTGATTAATTGTAACAGATGGAAAATACCCATAGAGTACTTACCTTCTTTTTATTTTTAATTTAAAATAAAATTGAATTCTCACTGGTTTGGAAAGGAAGAATCATTTTGCTTAAGATGATATAGGAGTGATCTCAGGATCTTCAGCTCTCTCTGTCTGATGTCATGGCTATAGGAAAACCTATTGGAAGGAGTCATAGAGAGTGAGAACCATTAATTTTCTCTTGTCAGATTTTACCTTTGTTGTGATGTGTAAGAGCTTTGTTCCACACTACTGGAATCATGCACCGTCAGGTGGGGGGAAGTTTGAATTCCAGAAGGATTGTGCTCAAAAGGAAGTGTGGCTAATCATAATGCCGGGGTTGTCTTGAGTGTGATGTTGAGACATTTAGCCTGGCCAGACAATAAGGACAATGAAAGCTCTGAACTGTTTGGACTTGTAGGTTCCTTCCAAACCCCCAAAGGTGCATAGTAAAAAAAAATAAAAATTAAAAAAAAAGTGGAGGGAACCACCATAACCACTTTGAAGAAAAGAAAGAAATCACAAAAACAAGCCAATGACATGGCATTCTGATTACAAACAAACAACAAAATCCCACTCCTCAAAGTAGTTGTTTTGAAAACTATGTATTTTATGATCTGATTTTTCACTTTCTGCTGTTTTTTAGATTAGATTTTTGGTATTCTGTAAAGGAACTGATGTGTAATACAGGACAAGCCATTCCTCACCCACAGAAGCTTGTGACCTGCTTGAATTAAGAGAACATGGTCTTTGGATTCAGACCTAAATTTAAATTCTAGTTTCGTTTGTTACCAACAATGTGACTTTAGGCAAAGTTACTTAACCTTTTAGAGTCTCTCTTTCCTTTTCTATAAGATGGAGATGATAGGATCTATCAAATAGGATTATTGTGAGGATTATAAAATCACCTCACACTAGCTCCTGCAAAATGTTAGGTTCCCTTCCAATAAAGAAAGTGGGGAGTAAGAAGAATCTATTTTTGAGAGAAAGAACAGATTACTTCAAGTTTCTATGCATTTTTATAGCTTCAGAAATATAGTGAAGCTCAATAACAAACCAGACCTGAAAATGTAGCCAAAGGATAGAATCATGATATTGTACAAATATTTATCTAAAAGAATGTTATTTGTAGTTTTGTTCATAATGGAGAAAATTAGAAATGATCCACATATTCAACATGGGATTGCATAAACAGATTATGGCAAATCCATTTGATGTAATACTAAGCCACCATTAAAAATATCTCATATCTGGATACTTAAAGTTCTGGGATTATTTACAGTGTTTCACTGAAAAAAAAAAAGCCTAATTTCATGACTAGAGGAGTCCAGTTTTAAAATTGAAAGTAATATATGCATTAATAAAACAGAAAGTAATACACCTGCATGTTAAAGCTGTTATGTTTTGGGGGTGATATTGTATGTGACTTTATTTCTTAATTTTTTTGTCATTCTTGGTGTTTCCTGATCAACAATAGTAAGAATTTAATTTTGTAATGGCAAAAATATATTGAAATTTAATTTAATTTTGTAATGTTAAAAATATATTTAAAAATAATAAGTCTTTGGCCTATACTTTAAATAATAGTATAACTGGTTAGTGTCTCAGTTCTCTAAATTGTTAAGAGTCAAAAGATAATAGTGAAATAATTATTTAGTGGATTATATTTCCGCATATGTCTCTAGAAAAGCAGGTGAATTCATAGAGTTGATGACATAATAAGGATATCTATCTTATTTCTGGTTTATACAGATATTTTTATATCATACCTTTCAATAACCACAAGCATTTTCACTTATATTAGAATAAACTCTTCTAAATGGATCAAGATAAAAAGCTTAGGTAAAATACTTGGTTTTCATTTGGTCATTTATACAGAGAGGGTTTTTTTTTGGTTGAGAATGTTAAGAAAATAGGTATTGCTTTTATTTAAAAAATTAAGTACATGTGAAATCTAACACAGAGGCTAAATGATTAATACATGCTACTGAATCTGAATTCAGTAGAAAATAATAGTGGTTTTTAAAATGCATTAGTCTATCTACTACTCATTCATTTATTCTCTCATTAATTATACCTTTCTTCTATTCAAATGTAGCTGAAGTTTAAAAGCATCTAATAGAACATTTAAAATACAGTTTTAAGTGTAATAAAGTAATCTGAGAACAACGATATTCTTACTATTTTTCAGCCTCATTTTTAGACTAAGTCACACAACTAAAAGAAAAAAAAGTAGCTATGCATTTGCTTAAAATTGATTCCATTAAAATTTTATAATAGTGGCCTTTGTTGTAAGGAAAATACTCTGTAAGTCCTATTAGAGTAGTTAGTAATTTGGAGAATTTAGAGGACCAGATTTCATTATGATACTAAAGTTATAAGGTCTCTCTTTAATTTGAGTCTGGAGTTAGCTGATATACAGCATTATTTGTTAGTATCACTGGGTCAGTATGTTAGATACTTTGCCAAAAAATTTGTCTTCATAGTTGCTGAATTGATTATTTTTAGTTACTTCTTTTTCTAGGCAGTGTCATGATTTATTTTTGCAGAATCACTTTTATTAACTATGAAGTGAATCTGATTTGTCCACTTGGAAGACTGAAAATGGATGACCATTTTGAAATTCAGTACATTGGTGTAGGCCTTAAGATAGTGATAAAGAATACACAGCAAGGAATGTGGACATGGCCCCTAATAAATATCCTATCTCATCATCCTTTGATAGTTGATACAAAAACATAACTCATGGGGGACATACCTCTGACTACAGTTGATTTCAGTTATCACAGATGTCTTTGGCTGATATCAGGTGTTTGGTGGACAATTAAATACATTGTAAAAATTATTGAATTTTATATATATACCATATATGTATATATACAATAATTAATAATGTTTATTAAAATTCAAAGGTTACTTCTTTTGAATTTTAAAAGCAAAATATTCAGATTTGAGGAAAATGGAGAAATACAATATAGTATGAAGAAGAGAGAAATATTAAAGGGAAGAGAGTAATCATATAGAGGTAATCTGTTAACATTTTGGCATGTTCCTTCAGTCTCTTCCCCCCATAAACAAACACATGCACACACGCCTTTACACACATACTCATCAAACTCATATATACATTTTAAATAATTCAAGTTATTCTACATAGAATTGTAATTCCTACTTTTTATTCACATATTATGTCATTTGATCCATTATGTAATATCAACCCATACTATTGGATACTTAAATATGTTATTTTCCACTAAACGTCTTTTTTTTCCACTAAACATTTTTAATGGCTGCTTATTAGTCCATTATATGGGTAAGCTAAAATTTACTTAACTATTATAGTTTGACATTCAGTTATTATTCATTTTATTATTATGAATGATATTCTGATAGACATATTTGGCCCAAATCTTCATATATTTCTAATGATTTATGTGTCAAACTTTTATATGTGTATAAATTTGTTTAAATACATTCTCAAGGTCTAAATTAATCTCCCTTTGAGGCGTGACCAACATGGGATACGTGTGAATCACTTTTTAAAATATTTTTTAAATTTCTTTTTTTGTACTTTAAATGTACCTTAAAGGGAATGATAATGCTCTTCATTCATTTAAATGTCTGTTGAGTACCTGCTGTGTTAGCAGGGGTCCAACTTATTTTTCAGTACTAGTTTATCCTGAGGCTGTTGAAACTGCTTTTGTCAAGGTCACTGTTAATTTGTATGTTGCAAAGTCCAGTGATCAGTTTTCATATTTTTCTAATGGACTCATCAATAACATTAGACACAATTACTTAACCACTTTTTTAGAACACAATTTTTTCTTTGTATCAGAGACACCAATCATTCTTGGCTCCCCTTCCATTTCATTGGCTGCTCTTTCTGTGCTTGTTTGTCTTCCTTTTCCTGATCTGTACCTATTCACGTGACCCAGGGCCCATTCCTTAAACTTCTCTTCTCTATGGTATTCACAGCCCAGATGATCTCATCTTCCCCAGAGCTTTAAACACCATCTATTCTCTAATAAGAGCCAACTTTATTCTCTGTCTCTAATTTTTCCCCACATTCCAGACATATACTACCAACTTGATCCCTCCAGTTGAATATCTTGCAAGCATTTCCAATTTAACATGTCCAGAACTGAACTATTGATTCACACTCTTCCACTAACCAGACCAACAAACAACATGCCTCTGCAGTTGTTCCTGGGGACCTTCAGTAAATAGTAACTTCAGTCATCTAGTTTCTCTGTTCAGAACCTTGGAGGTGGAAGCACCATATTTATTGAACAAATGATTACTGAGGGACTATTACATTTGCAGTCTCTGTTATAAAGGCTGGAGATCAGATAGTTGGACATACACACATACACCCGCTCAAAATAGTTTATGTTCTAATGAACTTGACTTCTGTTTCTCTTACTCCTATCATTCTACCAGCAAATTCTGTTGATTCTGCTTTCATAATATGTCCAAATCAGACCACTTTCCATAGTCCATATCCCTTTCCATCTAGTCCATGCCATCATCGTCTTTCTCCTGGACTGTTGCATTAGACTTCTAACTGGTCTTCTTTACTGCCCTTTGCCTTAGCAAAGATTCTTGTCAACACAGCATCCAGAATGAGCTTAAAGCCATATCATGTCTCTCTTCAATTTAAAAACCTTCCCATTGCCACTAGTTCAAAGAGATATATGCGCCCCTATGTTTATCGCAACATTATTTACAATAGCCAAGATATGGAAGCAGTCAAATATCCACTGACTAATGAATGGATAAGGAAGATGTGGTGTGTGTGTGTGTGTGTGTGTGTGTGTGTGTGTGTGTGTGATGAAATATTACTTAGCCATAAAAAAGAATGAAACCTTGTCATTTGCAACAACATGGATGGATCTAGAAAGTATAATGCTAAGTGAAATAAGTCAGCCAGAAAAAGACAAATATCATATGATTTCAGTCATGTGTGGAATTTAAGAACAAAACAACTAATGAAGAAAAAAAAAGACAAACAGAAAAATAGACTCTTAACTTTAGAGAACAAACTGATGGTTATCAGAGGGGAGGTAGGAAGGGCGTGGGTGAAATAGGTGGTGGGGATTAAAAATACACTTATGATGAGCACTGAGAAATGTACAGAATTGTTGAATGACTATATTGTACATATACCTGAAACTAATATAACATTTTATGTTAACTATAATGGAATTTTAAAAAAATCCTTCCCATTTCAAAACAAAATCCAAAGTCCTTACCATGAACTCCTTAAACATAGTAGCAACTCAAGAAATATCTTGTATGAAAGGCTGGATGTGTGGGTGAAAGGATATGACCAGCAGGCCCTATACAGACAGCCTCCCCCCTCACTCCCACTTCCAAAGCCAAGGTCAAGCTTATTAATATGGTTGTCTGTGGTGGAGGAGGTGGAGTGCACGCACACAGAGGTCTGAGTATTTGACTGACAAATAGTCAACCTAATTTTTGACATTAAGACCAATCTGGTTAGACATGGCCATGGCTGCTCTAGGAAGAAGAAAATTCTCAAACTGAATCTTTTCAGTTTGGAGGAAGGAGATTAATTTGACATAGAGGCTTTACTCTTAGCCTTTTACCATCCTCTTTTATGTGGCATTGAAGAACTATGAATTCAGATGCTCAAGTTATGATTCAATCTATCCATATAAAATTCTTTTTTTATATAAAATTCTTGATTTATTTGAATCATATGTATCTGTTGCCCAATAGTTATGGGTACCAGTCCCTCTGCACCCACCTCATCTGTTATCGTTAACAGTAATCGGTTGACCAAGCTTGGCAAGCTACCCAGACTTTAATCCGTAAGTGAAAACAAGGGAAAAAAATCAATTCTTTTTGCTTTATATGTGTGAAATTAAAACACTTCTAGTTTCAAAACTCTGCCTGGGCCTAAAGAACTAACTTTGCCTCACTATCGTTTTTTTAAATAGAACCATTTGTTATGACTTTCCTGTTAATGTGTTGATCAGTAGCAAATTTCTCTTAGTGGTATTCAATATTAATTTTAGTAGCTAAAATTAGTGGCTCTCCTTACTAAAGGGCCATTTGCTGCTTTCTTTCTTTTAAAAAATGGGAGCAATTATTTGTGCTTATGAGAGCGATGGGAGCAACCAAACACTAAAATTAGAAATTATGGAATTAGCCACAGGCAAATTACAGAGCAGGGACAAGCCATGAATGTTCCCCCAGACTGGCCTGCTGCTGACCTTCCTCTTGAAGTGGACAGGCCATTTACTTGAATGGATGACGTGTTGGAGAACCACCTTCTCTCACCTGGTTCCATGTCTCTTTAGCACAAAATGCCATTTGAGGGCTTAGTTTGATGCTGCACTTTGGTTCCAGAGACAAACCTATTAGAACCATAGCTGAGAGTAGAAAATGCATTTTGTCAGGGCCACCTGTTAAATTTGAGCCATAACCTTTGGACTGGGTGACAATTTTGTGGTTTTTAATTCTACTTTCATGTCTTTGAACTTAAAGTTGTTTCTGTGCAGAGTTATTCTCAGTTGATATATTTAATGCAGAAAAATGTTTTGAATTGGAGAAGTGCTATTTGTTATTACTACTGAAAAAATATATATCTATACCCTCCATCCCTTCCCACCCCCTGCCCCCCATAACCAACAAAAAAGAATCTGATTCATCTTTGGAGAAGAGAAGGAGAAAAAAAGAATAATACATCGGGGGGAAAGGCTCTAAGCAAAATCACATTTAGTGATCAGATTCTCTGTTTTCTTGGCTGCTGTTGCCAAGGCATCTGCAATTATTATCCTTTTTGTATCAGGATGAACACATGGAAGCAAACAGAGCCTGCATGTAGCAAATGAAATATAAGAATCGTTTGGGTGTAGGTGGAAAGGAAGTGATAGAGTTCAGAGGAACAGATGTTCTAAGAGTTATTAAAACTTTTCAAAATGAGATCTCGTGCCCTGTGTCTAATTATTGCATTGCTCTTCTTGTGTCCTGATGAGGCAGACCTGTTAAAAATCTTGGGGGGAGTGGAGAATAATGGCACATGGAGACCAGAGCAACCTGTACCACACCTCTGATGACTTTCAGCCCAAGCCATGTTGACCCACTGTTCAGCTGAGCATCTGCAGTGGCATAGCACTGCCCACAAAAATGCCAGAGAAGAGTACTTCTGGCTGCATGTTTTGTATCCTCCAAGTACATTGTTTGAATTCCTTCTCTGAAACTCCCCGTTACATGATTGTTCTAGAAATAAGTGCTCTTTGATTTGTTTGACTTTGTGTTTGCAATACCCTAAAACAGATTTCGTTTTGTTCTCCAGTGCCAAGTTATCTGAGCATGCATTTTCTGTCCATGCAGAAATAGGCTTTCTGCACTTATAGATTGGAAGCTAACTGCTTCATATTTATTATCTTTAAGGTGCTGTGTTAATGAAAGAATTTTAATCATTGACATTGCTCTGTGAATTATGTATTACAAAAACCCCTGCTGGTGAGTTAGACAAAATTAACCTACTGTAAGGGGCATTAAAAAAATCACAGCTAATTAGTAAGCCAACAGGAACAAAGAAAATGTAAAACAAAGATGTTGAGAACAAGACATTTAGGTAGGACTGCTGTCTCTGTTTCAAATGTGGCTCTTTTATTCAGGCTACATTTGTAACACTGCCTGCCATTGCTGGAATCTTCCTTCGATCTGATATGTTCCATTAGACTTTAGCATTTTTATGTTTTGTAATTAGTTTTCTAAGCTACTGTCTGTTCCCTCTTTCAAACTGTGGAAATCCAAAGGCTCATAATAGAAAATGGAAGATATTTTTAAATGTTTTTAAATTATTTCCCAGGCGATCTATATTAGAGATGTAAGGCAATTCGCAGGGATTATAATGGGAAATGATTTCCATCGCTTTTTTCCCCTTAAGTTACTCTGTATGCTCATCATATATCCCATATCCATTCCTGTATTCTAAAGTAGCAAAGCTTTGTCCAGGCTCCCTTCCTGATGCAATTCCATGTGGAGCGGACAAAGGCAGGCATGGGTTTAAATCACAGGCCGCTTGCCTCCTTGGTTCTTCCTCATGCTGACATCCAGGGGCCATGCATCACTCTGCTGGTGCAGGAACTGGGGAGGAGACAGTTGACCCTGAGAGGCTGGCAGAGAGGCGCTCATGCTGGGCCCCATTTGTTTATAATTGCTCTTTCTAAGTTATAGGTGGAGATAAAGCAACCAAAATGGGACAGGCAGAGGCAAGAGATGACACTAATGTCTATTTCAATATTTCCCTGCTCAACAGAGGCCCCAAGCATTAAAAAGGATAGGACGATTCTTTGACCTTTCGTTTTCTTCTGGATTATTTCTTTTTATTTTCTTCATGTTAAAATTTCTCCCCTTGCCTAATAATATCCAAGACCATTGTCTTTCTGATGAGAATCTGATCCATTGTTCTGTAGAGGAAGCATCATTAATCCTCCCAGCTTACTGTTGGAGTAACCTCTGACTCTTGGATAATTTTAAAACAAAAGCAAATGGGGAAAAAAAGCAAATGGAATAAATAATTTTGTAACAATCTTGCCTTTATTTTAGGCAGAGGGAAATGGGCAAGGAATGCACGACAAGGAGGGGTTCCTACTTTAAAAGTGACATAAAGCATAGAGGATGCAGGATGTCAGTGGCAGGATGTGAGCCCTTCGTGTGGGGATTTTGGCTCCTACTACATTCAACTTGGAGTAGCAGGCATCTCTTTCGTGTTACTCTTCTTCTGGACTTAGAGAATGTAAAGGATTGCTCTACCTTCCAGTTCAGATGAATTTTCTCTTTTATTATAAACTCTGTGAAAACAGGTTGGAATACTGTAGTAAATTTGAATTTTCTTGAGTCTGAGAGAGCCCTCTTCCCACAGTTTTCTACTTCCATCTTCATGGTTAGCAAAGGAAGCCCCAGAAACCTACCTTCCCATCACAGCCTTTCCACCACTATCTGCCTTGAACCCATCATACTGTTTCCTGATTATGTCAGCCACCTCAAGAGCCCCCAGGTGCAGGTCACTCCCTTCTACCATACTCTAATCCCCACAAGTTCACCTATATCCCACATCCTTCCTGCAAACTCCAGGCATTCTTCCAATGTGATTCTAATCTAATATTAGGGAAATATCCTGTGCTTCCAACTTTATCTCTAAATGTTCCCTTCACAGTTTTATTTGAATGGAAATCTGGTTTGTTCTAAGGACAGCTTTCCTTACATCCCTCTCAAGTGGGATCTTTCTTTTTCTCCCCAGAGCTCATGCATAATGTCTTAAATTGTATCAGACCCCTGGCCAGTTCATAAATATGTTATGATTTTTTTTTAAGATTTTATTTATTTGTTTGACAGAAAGAGAGACAGTGAGAGAGGGAATACAAGCAGGGAGAGTGGGAGAGGGAGAAGCAGGCTTCCTGCTGAGCAGGGAGCCCGATGCAGGGCTCGATCCCAGGACCCTGACCTGAGCCGAAGGCAGTCGCTTAAGACTGAGCCACCCAGGTGCCCCAATATGTTATGATTTTTTAAGCTTTCCTGAGTACTCCACCACCTTATAGCTGTGTGATCTTGGGCAAGTTGCTTGACTTCTGTACCTTAGCTTCCTCATCTATAATGTAAATATATTGTACCTACATCATTGGATTGTTGCGAGGATTAATTGAAATAATATCTGTAAAGTTTTATTACTTGAAACATAGCTGGGGCTAAAAAATATTGGGTAATATTATTACCACATTTAATTTTTCAGGCCAGTAGTTCCTTTTTCCAGCTTCTAGAAACTCCTACTTATCTTTAAAGGCCAGGACCTAAATTTCCTTTCTGATGAATGTGCCATGTCTTGTTCAATACTACCCTAGCACCCTGTGCTGGTCTTTTGCAGTAGGTATCACACTGCATTATAATTGTTTCTTACATGTCTAGCTCCTCAGCTAAAGCGTTTCTTCCTTGATCACGCTTCATATGTCTCACTTAAATTTGCATCTGGATGCTCTAGCCTAGTGACTGGCAAAAAAAAAAAAAAAAAAACAAAAAAAAACATGCTAGTCGTTTGAATAAAATAGGTAGTTAATATTTCAGCATAACATAATACTTCTCCTGTGTCTAAATATATTGCCAAAATTGTTCTTAAAAAAGATTCCTTTTTATGAAGAATTTTTTGAGAACAAAGACCAGCATAGAATTTGAATCCTGTTCAACATCCACATACAGAAAAATCGCATCTAGTTATTATGATAGTTGAATAGGTTTATCATTTGGATATGAAATCTGGGGCCAGCTCTGAGGCAGGACCTAAGACCCTACTTTCTAACCCATGGCCCTGTCAGACTGGCACAGTCTTAGGCCTGTGGGTGCTGAAATGCCTGTGTCAAGGCTCGGCTGTTCCCCTATTTATTCTGCAACAAACATGACGTACCAAGACATGAATTGCTTCCCTATATCAACTCAACTTGGGATGTCAATGTGAAAGATATCTATCTGTCCTCCCTATAGGGGTTCTATGATGTTCTTTCCTTGAAAAACTCTCTGCTCCTTCAGAATCATCCAGGATTATAAGATGTTAGTAAATTAAAGGTTTATTTTGAGGCCAGCTGGGAAAGGGATATATCCTGCTGCTATTCTTTTTGATGTATTTGTCCTATAAATTTTTGTCTTTACCTCTTTAAGAAGATTAATTAATAAAAGTCATATGAATTGGTGTTATTGTATGCATTTAACTGATGAACTGTGACAAAAAGAGGACTATGTTGTTTGCCTTTATGTAAAAGTAAGCCATCCTCAGGTCTGGGGATAGTTGTTTCAGGGACTTAATACACTTTCCCTTGCTGTTTTGAATTTTCATCACTTGGGACTTGACTCATGTAAGAAAGAACTACTATTTCAAATTTATGTTTGGACATACCACCTTTTTTTTTTTTTAAGGGAAGTTGCGAGAACAACGAACAAACTGTCTGTAGATGTTGTCACCACTTATGAACAGTTTTGCTGAGGGCATTACAAGGTGCGAAGAACTGTCAGCTGAAAGAAGATCTATTGGTTCTCTGGCTTTCCAGCATCTGGGAAAGAACTGAGCAGCCAGTTGAAACCTCGTACCATGCAAAATTGTATTAGATTTTTCATAGTTCCTCACTCCCCTTCCCCTTCTAAATGGAGAACCCCTACAGGGCCTTTTTCCACCCCCTCCACACCCAGCCTGATGGATCATCTGAAACTCTCTGGGGCCACTTCCTAAGGAATTACACAAAGAAATATTGTACAAGTAAAATTGCTAGTAGTGGACCACGCAAATATCTGCACGCCTGTCGGAACTTGAAAAGTTGGGGAAACCTGTTGCCAAGACTTGAGTCTCTTAAGTTCTAAGAAACTGACTAGTCCTTATGGTTTCTTATCTGTGTTTAACAGTAAAAAAGCAAGCAAAAGAGCAAGTAATTCTCTACCAAGGCAATCCTTTGTTTTTTAAACTGCCATCTTTCACATTGAAACTACAGTTTGTGTACAATGAGCCACAGGATGACAAAAAGACCAAGACTGCTAACCTTGGGCAACAGAAATGCAAAGCAATAAATAGCACAGATGTCAGGCCACTCATCCTGACACTTAACAATGAGAATAACATTATTACTAGCAACCACTGTTGTTTACCAACTGAGTTCCAAATACTAGCTCCTGTGCTCGACAATTAAGTGCACATAGTTATCTCTTTTTTTTTTAATTTTTTATTGTTATGTTAATCACCATATATTACATAATTTGTTTTGGTGTACTGTTCCATGATTCATTGTTTGTTCATAACACCCAGTGCTCCATGCAGAATGTGCCCTCCTCAATACCCATCACCAGGCTAACCCATCTCCCCACCCTCCTCCCCTCCAGAAACCTCAGTTTGTTTTTCAGAGTCCATCATCTCTCCTGGTTCATCTCCCCCTCTGACTTACTCCCCTTTTAATCTAAGAACCCTGAAAGGTTGCTGTACTCTTACGACTTCAAGGAAGTGTAAATTGAAAACTCACAAAGGTTAAGTCACTTTCCAAAGTCATGTAGAGAGTAAGGATGTGTGATATTGACCCAAAGTCTGTATTTGTAGCATTTTTCTCTTTCTAATTCTCCCATCTACAAATTTCAAATCTGTTCCCAAAGCTACAGAGTAGATGTGCTCCATGACCAGGAAATGGATTTGGGGAGTTCAAAGTAGCAGATGCCCTCATGAGATTGTACTCGCAAGCTGGTAAATTTTCATGTCTGCAAACATTGGGACTGAACAAATATGTATTGGATCCTGATCACAAGCCCAGTAATGTGCTAAATTCTGGATGAGGATAAGTGCTTGTGGGTGTGGAGAAATTTGGATCACTCTATCCCTTTTCTTAGCCCTCTGCCAAAGAGCGAAGAATTAAGCTTCCCTTCCATCCCCAACCATCCAAGAGCATGTTTCCCATCCCCGAAGACCTAAGCATTTATTTGGGTAGGGGGACCCCAAATTCCAGTTTTCCCTGGTGGCATTGGTTTGCACCCATCCTTTTGGCATACTTAATAGCACCTGTTAGCACTCTCAAAAGTGTCCTGATTTGGACAATAAGTTATACAATCATCTTAATTTTGGTATTTTTCACTAGTATAGGGAAACAAAAAACTTAAAAAAAAACACCTTAAAACTCATTATGCTAAGATAATGAATTTTTCCCACACATTGTCTTGTCCCTGGAAAACCTTGTGGGAAAGACACTGTAGGTGTTTGAGGACACTTAGAGTCCCTGAACAGCCTGCATTGCTGGGTCCTCTTCTGGCCCCTCTGCTCTGTCCCCCTGGGGCTTGCGCCCTGGCTGATATGTGTGAGGGCTTAGGGAATTGCGTGCCTTTTTAGCTTTCAAAGATCTGGGGGGAGAGCTCTTGTCCAGCTAAGGTGGGATATTTTGGTGAAATGAAATTCAAAGTACAGTTTCTGATGAACCATGCAGGCCTCCAAATCGACGCTGAAAACCCTTTTGAATTTGAAACTTTGGCAGCATCTGTGCTCTTAGGAACAAGCAAGCTGGTACACATCCACCCCTTCCACAGAGCAGCTGACACCGCAGCTGGGAACACGCATCCTGCCTTGGCCTCCCGTGCTGGGCAGTGGTGTCAGATGGAAACACTTGTGGGGTTTTCAAGATAGCCCTCTCCTTCCTTTCCCCATGCAGCTACCCACCCCTAGTTCTTCATAAAACTCTGAGACAGCTCGAAAGAAAGAACAACTTATTTCTCTATTCAGAATGAACATAGGATTTTTTTTTACATTTAAAAATGACTTAAAGAATTAAAACTCAGTTTGTGAAACTCAAAAATAATCATGGTTCTGCCAAAATGCCACCTTCATTGGAGGCTTAAGTTGAAATGTCAGGATTCTGTTTGTAGTCTGGGTGAGTATTTTGAACTGTAACTAAATCACCTCTGTGACTGTTTTAATGTGTTTTTGTAAAGCCTGGCAAAATTATATAAATAAAATGTCTTCAGATTTTCGTCTTTGCTCAGCTGTTGTTGCAAAGGGGTAATCGGACCCCACTGTAAGCGCTATGGAAAAACACAGCTTAGCGAACAAATTAGTGGTATTTGGTGCTAATATTACTAATTCAGCATTTGGAAGCATTGCTCACTGGGGAAAAATAACATGTTCTATAAGTCACAGGAGAAACTAGGGAGATAGTTAATGGGTGTTGGCTCCACTGCACATATTTTGCTCACAATACTCTTCAAACTGCTGCTGACTTTCTGCCAATAGACGTGGAAGTAATTGTCAACAAGATTTATTGTTACTTTCACATTTACACAGTGAGAGAGGAAAGGTTGAAAGAGTACTGTGAAGTTCAGTACTGACTTCTACTGAACCATAGCAACGCTCCCTGATTATCACTAATGTATGCCACAGAAAGAATTTTGCATCATTTGAAGCCCTAAAATCATTTCTTGTCAGGACAAATTCCCCCACCATCTCAGTAATTTCTTCTAAGATCAATGAGCTGAGTGTCTGTTTGTTTTTTTCCATAGCAAAACAGTTGTTTTGCACTTGGGGAAAGCAGTGTCCTTCAGCTACAGAATTAGGAGCTGGATTCAGACTGTGACCAACTAATCCCATCCAATGGAACTAACAAAAACTAACTCAAGAAAGAGAAGGGAGATATTAATTTCGAAATGGGAGGTTTTGCTTGGCAATTTAGAAGATGTTGTGAAGGATTGAGCTTGGTTAAAGAAGCTAATGAATATTCAAGAGCTTCTATAATAACCTATTCTTTCCATTTCAACTATTCTGTAGGGTTCAACTGGTTTGCATGGGCTTATGAAGGAGTTTATCTTTCTTCAAGTGGTATCTAGCCCTACAAGAGTGAAATTAAGATTATGAGATTGCATTTCCTGTGACTTGGATAGATTTTTCTAAGAGCAAGAAGCAAACCTATGAGTGTCAAGAAATATATGTCAACAGAGTGTAGGCTTCTCAAACCATGCATACAATTAAGCCCACACACACCACTAACACACACACATTATCTATCTCTTCCTTGGCTTTCAGATGGCATTTCCAGGCACAAGAGGCACCTGTTGGCAAAATTTCTCTCTGTAATGAAGGCCATCTGGATGGGAGACAAAAGTAGTGTGTAAGGATTCTGGTTAAGTAGAGAGAGAGCCCCTAGTACTGATTGAGGCAGCAACTGCTCTGAGAACTGTTAACAACTGTGGGGGAACAAATACATTGGACAAGGAGTCATTTATCTAAGCAGTATTTACACAGGCAGCAGGCATTCAAAAAGGAATGGATTTGGATCATGAAACCTCTTTTTTTTCTCCTATGCAAAAAATAGGCGTGATGTGGGAAATCTGAAACCTCCTGGCGTTCCCCGTTGCCATTTGAACATTTACCATCGTGCTTGTTTTCATAGCATTGAGTGCTTATCCTGTGATTACTTTTTGGAGAGGGAGGAGAATCAGTATAAAGGGACCTATCATTTTAAATGCCACCTTTCAAAATGTAGATAAAAATGGGGCAGAAGCAATATTATGAATATTGCTGGTACTATTAGATGTCAGAGTAGAACATAGAACTTGCTGTACTGAATCGATGACGCGGCCTATTCAGCTTTGTATTTTGTATCTTAGAGAGGCACAAAGAAGAAGTATTCCCTGGAGGCCAGGGTGGCTTTGCATGACAGGAACCTCGACGTTGAAGTAAAACCCTCTGAGGATTAATCATCCAAGAATTTGTGAACACTGTTGTTGTTTGTATATATATTTTTTTCTTCCAGAGCTCCATACCTTTACTAGAAGATATTCATTAATTTATTTAATGGATATTTATCAAGCACCTGCTCTGTTTCAAGTGCATTGCTCTAGGCACTGAGGAGACCTGATAAAAATCTCTTCCCTCCTTGGGCTTATATTCCAAAGTAAAGATCATCATAATAGAAACATTAAAGTAAATGGAGATAAGTGAGCTACAGGGCAAGGGGCAAGGAAAGCAGGGAGGGTGGCGTTTGGGGTATGGGGAGAAAGAGATGACAGTTCTAAATTGGGCCGACAGATAGGCCTCATTGTAAAGGTGGCATTTGAGTAAAACCCCAGAGAAGGTGAGTAGTAGGCCATGTCCATGTAGCATCTAGGGGAAGAATGTTGCAGGTTGAGGGAAGGGGAGATGCCAAGGCCCTGGTGAAGGAGCAGGCCTGGTATTTTCAAGGAAAAGCAAGGAGGCTGCATGCGGTGGAGGAAGCAAGAGGTACCCAGGTGCCTGACTATGCAGCGTCGTGTTGGCCATTTAAAGGACTTTGGCTTTTGCTTGAGATGGAAATCATTTGACGGTTTTAATAAAAGACTCGTTTTAAACAGTTCATTTGCCCTGTTGAGAAAACCCTGTAAGGAGTCAAGATTGGCAGTAGAGTGATGAATTAGGCTACTGAAATGACTCAGGTGAGAGAGAACCGTGGCTCAGACAAGAATGTCAACCATGGAGGTGATGAAAAGTGGCTGGGTTCAGAGAATACTGGAAAGGCCATGGGCCAACAAGATTTGCTGATGTATTGCATATGGAGTGTATACGTAATGAATCATCTTTATATCATCCTTGTGCAGCTTCTAGATGTGGACTCGTTTGCCTTTATCTATAGTTTTCTTGATCTTTTTTTTTTTAATTTTTTTTATTGTTATGTTAATCACCATATATTACATCATTAGTTTTTGATGCAGTGTTCCATGATTCATTGTTTGTTCATAACACCCAGTGCACCATGCAAAACGTGCCCTCCTCAATACCCATCACCAGGCTAACACATCCCCCCACCCCCCTACCCTCTAGAACCCTCAGTTTGTTTTTCAGAGTCCATCATCTCTCATGGTTCGTCTCCCCCTCTAACATACTCCCCTTTTCTTCCTCTCCTGTTATCTTCTTCTTTTCCTTTTTACTTAAAATATGTTGCGTTATTTGTTTCAGAAGTACAGATCTGTGATTCAACAGTCTTGCACAATTCACAGCGCTCACCGTAGCACATACCCTCCCCAATGTCTATCACCCAGCCATCCCATCCCTCCCACCCCCAA
>NW_027397071.1:33261900-33332115 GCF_003265705.2 Callorhinus ursinus | reverse complement strand
GAGCTGCTTTCAGGATTTTCTCTTTGTCTCTGAGACTCGTAAGTTTTACTATTAGATGTCGGGGTGTTGACCTATTTTTATTGATTTTGAGAGGGGTTCTCTGTGCCTCCTGGATTTTAATGCCTGTTTCCTTCCTCACATTAGGGAAGTTTTCTGCTATAATTTGCTCCAATATACCTTCTGCCCCCCTCTCTCTCTCTTCTTCTTCTTCTGGGATCCCAATTATTCTAATGTTGTTTCGTCTTATCGTATCACTTATCTCTCGAATTCTGCCCTCGTGATCCTGTAGTTGTTTCTCTCTCTTTTTCTCAGCCTCTTTATTTTCCATCATTTGGTCTTCTATATCGCTGATTCTCTCTTCTGCCTCATTTATCCTAGCAGTTAGTGCCCCCATTTTTGATTGCACCTCATCAATAGCCTTTTTGATTTCGATTTGGTTAGATTTTAGTTCTTTTATTTCTCCAGAAAGGGTTTCTCTAATAACTTCCACGCTTTTTTCAAGCCCAGCTAGTATCTTTAAAGTCATGATTCTGAACTCTAGGTCCGACATCATACTAATGTCTGTATTGAGTAGGTCCCTGGCTGATGGTAGTACCTCTTGTTCTTTTTGCTGAGGTGATTTCTTTCGTCTTGTCATTTTGTCCAGAGGAGAGTAGATGAATGAGAGAACGAAATGCTAACAGGTTTACAACGTCCCCAGCAAATATACTGTATACAAATCAGAAAAGACCTGAAACGAGGGGAAAAGAAAGGGAAAGAAAGAAAAAAGAAAGAGAAAAAAGAAAAAAAAAGATAAAAACAAAAACAAAACAATACAAAAATAGCAGAATATGATCAAATATGATCAGGCTAGTGCATAGATCAGTGCCACACACTAGATTTTGGGCGTATTTTGGTCTGTTAGAAAAAAGTGCCTCCTAAAATTTTAAAGGAAGAAAGACATATATGTACAAAATAAGGGTTGATACAATGAAGGGATGGAAGATGACTGTAAAGATGAAAATTATAAAAGGTTTTATAAAAGGACTTGGTAAGATAAGTTGTTTGAAAAAAGAAAGAAGATTTAAGAAAAGAAAAAAAAAAGGAAAAAGGGAGAGAATGTGATCAGGCAGGAGACTAGAACAAAGCCATACACTAGTGATTTAGGGTATATTTTGATCTGTTAGAAGAAACTGTACCTCAAAATTTTAAAGAGAGAACAACTTATATATATATGCCAAAAATAAGGGTAACTACTATGAAGGGATAAAATATGACTCAAAAAATAAAAAAAAAAAAATTTTTTTTTTTTTTTTTAAAAAGGGATTGATAAGATGTTGGTTAAAAAAAGGGAAAAAGAAAAATAAAAAAAAACAGTCAACAAAAATTAACTTTGATGAAATAATGAATAATGGTTAAAAAAAAAAAAAAAAAGCCATGAATCTATGTGCAATATTCCCCTAGCGCTGGAGTTCTCCCGTTCTCCTTGATCGATCAACTTGGTCTTGGCTTGCTGGCTGTTTGTGCTGATCTTCTGGGGGAGGGGCCTGTTGCTGTGGTTTCCAAATGTCTTTGCCGGAGGCGGAATTGCCCCGCCCTTGTGGGTCCGGGCTAAGGAAGCTGCTCCGGTTTGCTCTCAGGAGCTTTTGTTCCCTGCAAGCTCTCCGTACAGCCTTGGAGGACCAGGGCAGAAATGGTGGCCTCCCAATCTCTACCCGGAGGAGCCGAGAACTCGGGGCCCCGCTCCTCAGTGTGCCCCCAGAGAAAAGCAGTCACTTCCGTGTCCCCGGTCTCCGGCCGCACCCCGTGCTCACCCGGCCTGTGACCGAGCGTTGCTATCTCTGGCACCCGACCCCGCGCAGAGTCTCCAAACCCAGCAGATCCCTGCAGTGCGTTCCCGCACCGCTCCTCCCCGGGAAGGAAGGGGAGTCTCCCCGGATCTGCCGCCTGCTGGGTCCCTGCTGGAGGAGCCGTGCCCCGACTGGGCCACGGGTCACAGTCTATGGCAACCCCGAGCTGAGAGCCCGCGACTCTGCTCCGTCTCTGCAGCCGGCTTCCCCGCTCCGATACCTGGGAGCTCTGGCGCACTCAGGCACCCCCGGTCTCTCTGTGACCCCGAGGGTCCTGAGACCACACTGTCCCGGGAGGATTCCACCCCCCGCTTAGCCACTGCAGCGACGTCCCTCCACGGAGCCAACTTCTAAAAGGTCCGATTTTGTGCTCCGCGGCTCTAGCACTTGCCAGAAGCGGCCGGCGGAGGCCCCTCCCCCGCCGTCTATCCTCCCGAATATCGCCTGGGATTCACTTCTCCGCACGTCCTACCTTCCAGAAAGTGGTCACTTTTCTGTTCAGAGAGTTGTTGCTACTCTCTTCTTCGGTCTCCTGTTGAGTTCGTAGGTGTTCAGAATGGTTTGATCCCTATTCAGCTGAATTCCTGAGACCAGACGAAATCTAGGTCTCCTACTCCTCCGCCATCTTGCTCCGCCCCTATAGTTTTCTTGATCTTTTAAAAGATTTATTTAATTATTTTGGAAAGAGACAGAGAGCACTCATGCGAGCAGGGGGAGGGGCAGAGGGAGAGAATCTCAAGCAGACTCCCCACTGAGCACAGAGCCCAATGTGGGACTCAAATCCCAGGACCCTGAGATCATGACCTGAGCTGAAATCAAGAGTCAGACACTCAAATGACTAAGCCACCCAGGCAGGCACCCCTATAGTTTTCTTGATTTTGTAAACTTTGACTGAATTTCCCACCAAGGCCTTCACCTTTCTAGACCAAAGGCTTTGAACATTGTTCTCCCATAGTAACCTTCTATCCTGACAGGCATTCTGCCTGCCCTCGTCTTGACTTCTTTCAAGTTTGTTCTGATGGTGTTCAGTTGAGTGCAGTGTTCCAGGTGAGCTATACCGTATCTTGATGAGCAAATTCATATTACATCTATCTAGAAAAAATGTATTACTACTTCTCCCTCCTAGTTCCATGTTCCCTCCTCCCTCCAAGGCATAGGCAACGTATTTAAATATAAAGCTGATCAGTCAGTGTCAGTACTGATGATGCTTTATTTACTTAATGGGTACTGTGGGCATTTCTGTCAGTCAGGATTCCTTCAGTAATTCTAATAATAGTAATTTTAAATTATATTTAAAAAGCCCTATTGGTAGCAAGGACCTGTTTGAGTGCATTTATCCTTATTTTCTCATTTAATTTTCACAGCCATTCTCTGAAATAGGCACTAATGAGGAAACTGGGTTTTAAAGAGAGTAGGTGCTTTGCCTAAGGTCAGATAGCTAGTACGTTTTATCTCTGGGATCTGCAACTAATTCTATATCTACTACATTCCTGCCCTCAAGTTTGGTATCCTTGGTGTGATAGTTAATTTTATGTGTCAACTTGGAGGGTGTTTTTGGATCATATTAACATTTGAATCAGTGAACTTTAGATAAAGCAAATTGCCCTCCATAATGTGGATGGCAGTCTTGAATAACTTAAAAACCGAACAATGGACTGGCCTCCCTGAGCAAAAGAAAATTCTCCAGCAGACAGCCTTGAGATGACCTGGAACATTGGCTCTCCTAGGGCTATGCCCGTCTGACTTTGGACTAGAACTGCACCACTGGCTTTCCTGGGTCTCTAGCCTATGGGCCCACACTGTGTAGACTTTGGACTTGCCCCAGTCTCCATAATCAAATGAGCCAATATGTCATTTCCATATATATTTTACACATACACACACACACACACACACACACACACACACACATCCTATTGATTTCATTTTTTTCTGGAGTACCCTGATGAACACTTGGTGTAATTTTTTTTTTAAGATTTATTTATTTATTTGAGAGAGAGAACATGCGCGTGAGAAAGAAATGGAGAGAAGAGCACGAGCGGGAGGGAAGGGCAGAGGGAGAAGGCAAGCAGGCTTCCCGCTGAGCAGGGAGCCCAAAATGCGGGGCTTGATCTCAGGACCCTGAGATCATGACCTGAGCCGAAATCAAGAGCCAGACGCTCAACCGACTAAGCCACCCAGGTGACCCTGGAATTATTTTTAAGTTTTGATTGGGTAAGAGTTACCTTTTAAAGTGCAGTTATCACCAGAGGTTCAGTTTAGGAATATTGAAGTCTAATGGCAGAGCATCAGCGACTTGATGGGATACAGGATTTCTGCCCACAGAAAAGCAGTATCTGCTTCCTCTCCATCTTGTTCCTATGCTATTTGGGTCCAAATTATGAGGCTCTCATACCAAGTATGACACCATTTCCATCCATTCTAATGATGACCACTTTGCATAGCACCACTGTGTTAATTAAAAACAACCCATTTCCTTTTATTCCTTTTTCTGCTTAATGACCTATTATGCATTTCCCTTTCATCAAGTTGATAGAACATTTTCTAATAGTTTTTTTGAAGAATAATAAAACTGTGGTTAATTCACTATTCTGGAAGTGTTGTATGATGTTCCAACTAGAAAACTCAAGCCATGGTTTCTAATTACTATTGGATATGAAACTGCAAAATTTCCCTTTACAAAGTTCTTAGATAAAAAACATATAAAACAAAACTCTACCCACTAGGGGATATTATCCTTTCCATAAACAGGTATCTGGTGAAGTTTCCAGGATATGGTTGCATTCCACCCACCATTAAAAAAAAAGTTGCAAGTCTAGATTTTCAAAGCAGATCTTTCAGAGGTGACCAACCCTGGATATTCTCAGTAGAGACCAACAAGTATTGGAATAAGAGAAATTAGGAGGGAGAGTATGAGAAAATGGTAAGGTTCTGTATTGTTTTAAAAAAGATTCTGTTACAATTACAATTTTTATTTGTACAACTATGCAAGAGAAAGAAGGCATTTTTCTTCATAGTCATAGATGATTAAGTAGTTTAAAGTCTGTGAATAAATTAAACTTAATATAATCTATCAACCGTATAATGAATAAATATACTTTCCTACAACAAAAAAGTAAAACATACATCATAACCTTGAGATTAACAATATATAACACTGCAGCTTAAGAAGTCAGAATGTCACAAGAGAATTGTCTTATAAACATAGCAGTTAGGATTTAATTTCATAATGCTAAAACACAGATTAAATATAAAACTGACGGAACAAGACTTTACACCCAGCCTAGCTATTAATTATATCCTTACTGTTTTGCAGTATCAGACTGGCATGCATTCTCCAGCCTTCTTTTCTATTCTTATGACAAGATCAGTCAAAGGCCAGCTCAGTGCTCTGTATTCTAAGTATTTTGGTCAATAATTCACTCTTCCATTCTCTCAAAGTTACTGTTATTGAAACCAATTATCTCTGGTTACAACCCTTTAAAAGAAAAATATTTGAATATATGTGCATTTTTTAAGTTTCCATAAGAGCTCTGTCCTTGTGTATCAGGAAGAGTGAGACGCAGAGTGAAAGCTTGTAAACAAACCACTTGGGTTTAATTTTTTTTTTTTTTTGCTTTGTAATTTCTCCATAACTTACTAAGTGTTTAACTCTTGTCCACTTGATCTGCCCAAGCCCCCTTTTTTTTCACCTCTAAGTGTTGCTGGGAGAATTGAATAAGATAATTTATGTTGGGATAAAGTGGCAGGCAAATTGCAACGATTCAAAAACGATTAGGCTTGTAAGATGATGGGCTACTATGAACCTAGGATCCCAGGTTATGGTTTGGGATCCTAGGTTTCTAGCCAGGGATCCATTGCCTGGGATCCAAACCCCATCTGCTGCCTAAGTTTGTAAATAAAGTTTTATTGGAACACAGCCTCACCTATTCACTTATGTATTGTCTGTGGCAGCTTTCACACTTCAAAAGCAGACTTGAGTAGCTGTAACAGAGACTGTCTCACGAACAGAGCCTAAACTATTTACTGTCTGACCCTTTATAGAAAAAATTTGCTGGCCCCTGCTAAAACTTGTATTAAGATCACCATTAAGTAAATAGTTAGCATTCTCTTTCCAAATTATTTGAAGATTTTGCAAAGTAGGAAATATATTGATATTTGAGAGAAGCTCTGTTCCTATGTCTATAAAAACTGCAGGGAAAGAAAGATAAAACAATAACAACCTATCATAAACTAAGAGCTCCTGCCCCCAAACTCTATGGCGGACTAGAACATGTAAGTTGCTAGAGGCAAGGGAACTCCAAGCTCACTAAGTTTGGAACTTGCTGTTAAATTTGGCATCACTAATTTTCAGGTGGTTCCAAACGCAACAAAATGCTTTCTTCCATAATGATATATATGTGCCTCTTTGCCTGAACTGCATGATGAGTATTAATTAAGGTACTTTTCTGCACAAACTTGTTCCTCAGGGAGGAGATGAACACCCTCACAATCATTTCACTGTCCTGAGATTTAAAAAGGAAGTGATGAGCCTAAGGGTCAACAATCCATTTTATTAGATTTAAAGCTGTTTTTACCTATACTTCAGACCAAAAATCTTTCTCCTCCCCCAGCTTTTTTTTTTTTTCCTTTTCCTTACCGTAGCTGAAGTACAGAAGAGTGGTTAAGTGCACAGACTTGTGCCCAGCACTCTCATTTTCACATCCTGCTTCCGTCACTACTAGCTGTGTGACCTTGGGAAGTCGCTTAACCTCTCACATTCCCACTTCCTCACTCATTAAACAGGGATAATAATGGTACTTTCCTTGTAGATTGGTGGAAGGATGACATGACTTAATACATGCAAAGTGCTTTGAACAGCATTTGGCTCATAGAGAGCACCAAACTGCAATTTGCTATTATTACCATCACTGTAGTGCTTAGCTTTCTTTAGGAGACATTTGTTCCAAAGCTTGAGACACTTCAGGTTGTGTTCTTAGGTAAGATATGGCTCACACTTTTAGTAAGGGAAAACAATTACACTCCTGTCAATTGATATGAATTCAATTACATGAATATCCATATAGTAGATATTATTTACTTAATACTATACCAGATTGCTGGAGATTAAAAAAAAAGTGACACCAGTCCTGCCCCCAAATAATTTACAGTGTAGTAGAAGAGATAAAATACACACACAGGAAACAATTAGAGACCAATTCAGCAGTAGCATCAGCCTCATTATCTCATCATCCAACTTCTAGTTATTGATCACTTACTCTTGCCAGATTCTATACTTGCTGTTTTACATACATTACCTCTGTGAATTCTTACACACCAATTCTGCAATGAGATGTTATTTTTCCTCTTTAACACATGAAGACATTTTTGTTCAAAGCAGTTCTATGACTCGTCCAGGGTCACACATGCAGTAATACAATGCAGACCGCCATTAAACAATACGATTTCAAAAAATTTTTCTCCCCAGATATCTCAGCAGTGTTATAAAAGAGATACTGTTAATTTTGTTTTAAAGGTGACTCCTTTTTTTTTGGAGTGTTGTTGAGGAATATTGAAGAGTGTCAAGGACATGTAGCCTGTCCCTTTATATAGACTAATTATAAAACTGAATTTAGTCAGCTTCAAAATAAGTAACATGAACTAATGCTATGGGCTACACGCTTTGGAAGTTAAAAATAAGAATGTGGAAGGTTGGGAAAAATTGTTGGGCAGACTTTGTGAAGGTTTTAGTGATAATTTTTGTGATTATTTTAATTCAGCACCATTGCTTTTTTTGTGTTCAAAGACCTGCTCTTGAAGATCAGATGTACATTTAAATATACCCCAAAGAGCTGGTAAATGTCACTCTGTTATCCCATGTGGATATATTTTGCTTTATACAATAGATGTCTTTTTAAAATAAATTGAAACATGATCTCTTGGCATATAGTGGGTGCTTAATAAATAGTAGCTAATAAAAAGAAAGAATGAATATATTTACATTGAGTTTACATTCTAATTTCAGAGCTGCTTTATTTTCATTTCTGAATGATATTTAATTGGTTGTGGCTTGCCACTCTAACTTTAATTATGTCTGTCCCAACAGACGCTATAGCAAGTAGTATTAAGTGATACACACGTGTCTGAGAACTCAGTATTCAAATAACTCCAGAGTATATCCTTTTGAAAAATAAATACTTGTTTAAAAGACAAAACAAAACAAAACATATCTTGATTGTCTAGTCTCTAGCTTCAGTGTTTTTATGAGTTTTACTTTCTTCATATCTGTTTTCTGGAATATTGGAGTAAGATTGAGCAAGCTTGCTGTTAAAATGGGGAAAAATAGAAAGGCATATTTGTGCATGTGTGTGTAAGAGCACAGTTTTCTCAGCTGTAAAAGAGTATGTAGGGAGAAGATGTGATATTTAAAGGAATCTACAATCATTTTTGTAATGTTACTGAGAATTTCATATAAAATGAAAGCACCATATTATCAATTGTCCCTTTAGTCTTGTGTTTCTCCCAAGTGAGCTTTGAGACTTACTCCCATGGGGATCACCTGGGACCTCTGTTAAAATGCCCCTTCCTGACCCTATCCCAGATATATCAAATCAAAATTTCTGGGGTCAGGCCAGAAAACATATTTTTAACAAGCATGCCAGGATATTTTTACACACATTATGAGGAAGAATCACTTCTTTAATCCTAAAGAAGGCGGAAAAACAGATTCGCTGGACTCATTAAATTTTCTGAAATGATATTTGAATTATATGTTTAATAATATGAAATCTTTATTATACAAATATATGTATATATATGTCCAGAGCATCAGAAATCCTTCCTAACTAAAAAGTTGACACATTAAGTAGAGTATGGGATAGTCGTTGAAGAATGAAGAACCTAATTGGAATGAGGGTGTACTGATTAACATTTATCTCTGAAATTAGATATTGTCAAGTTTTGATTTGTGTATCTTTACCATTGCCAGGATTAAATGTGAGGGGGTAAGAAATTTAATTCTGGCAGGTGGCAGAATTAGTAGTCTGTAACTCCTATAAAAGCTGCTATATTTCTTTCTTTAAAATCTTCAAACATATTTGGCTTCTGCTCAATATGTTCATGATTATTATGTAACATTTTAAAGAATAAAAATGGTTGTAATAGTACAAATAAGGTTATAGGTCAGTGTCAGCATACAGTATTCTCTCTTATAGGGCCTGACTTTGGTGATTTTGTTTTGTTTTATTTTCACTGACACTTAGAATGATTTTTGGCAACCTCTCAAAATCAAAAGAGACAATGATGCTGTTTATGATGTTAAATAATAGTACCTATTGGGTACTTACGTTGCATCAGGCTATCTGCTTTGCATATTTTGTCATTAATGCATATTTTTTCAGTGACTTCTGAATATGAGTTTCCAAGTAGCTATTACTACTAGGGCTTGCAGATGAAGAGATGACCATTTAGAGAGGTTAAATAACTCATCTGATGTCACAAAGTTTCTCAGAGGCAGAGCTGGGAAACAAATTCAGACACATCTGAATCTAGAGTGGGGGAGCTTTAAAATGCATCCTGCCATGCCTGATAACCTATTCATAATTTGGTAACAGGATAGTGGCATGGGACTTTAATGAACTAAAATAAAAAACCTATCTCCCCTTGTGCTTATTAATCCCTTTGTCAGCTATTTTCACCTCATTAGTCTCATTGGCCCACCTGGAGGACTTATCATATTTGATGTACATATTTGGAATCTAACATGCCTGGGATTTGCAGACATGCAATGGTGCGTTTTTATCATCTAGAACTATTTTAAGGAAGAATCGAAGACTAGGGCATTGACATTCATCAGGGCAAACTAAGTAGACCATAAATGATTTTCAGGTCTGGGGTAGACTCTGGAATCTGTCTATGCTACAAAAGTGCCTAAACTGTGGAAGGCTGAACTTCAGCAGAAGTGACATAACGGTTGTGGCACTGGGCCTAGTTCCTATGTCGTTCCTGCCTTGGACAGACTCAGTGTTCTATTTCCTGTCACAATGTTGAGGAGGGGAAAAAAATCTCTTTCTCGGGAGTGAAGTTTTCAACCAAGTATCTGAGTAATAATCCTGACATTTTTCCAACTGGAATGAAAAGCTGACTGAACTCCAACGGAGTCAGAAGGCAATTTGAGGGAGGAAGGTTAGAGGAGAAGAGCAGAGAAAGTCATGATTTCTGGAATGGAAAGGGTCGGGACAGGCAAACTTAGCATAGCTCTGTATTCTGATGAAAACCAGCTGAGTGTGTGACCTGGAATGGGGTGCAGGCTATGTAAAATTAAAATTAATATAATTGAATAATTAAGAGAAGAACAATAGGTAACATAATACCCAATGAGTGAGCAAATGGAAACATAGAGCATGTTGTATGAAAGAGGATTAAAAAAAACAAGCAAACCAACCAAACAAAAACAACAGAACACCTCAGAAAAGACCCAAAGGCAGATCTTTCTGAATTATGGCAATGGATAAAATGAGGTAGAAGCTTTCAGTGGTTTATGATACAAAGTTTGTGGGGTTTGAACACTAACAAATTAAATGTCGGTAGCTTTCCAACACCATGTAACTGTTAAATCCAAGATGTCATTCTCTAGGACTAATTTCTGCTCACCAGAGAATGTAAATTTCCTGTAATGACACTCAGCAAAGACAAGGTCTGCCCTTTGGAAGACCATATGAGATTTTCATTGTAGCAAGCATTCCAAAGAAGCGGACACGTTTCTATCAACTTCTTTGATTGGGTAGTAACTTGAGGTTCAGGACCACAGTTTAACTGAAAGACCAGGCATGCCTTGTTCTGGAGGCTCCAGTGGACTTATTTATATCTTAGAGATCCTTTAAAACAGTAACTACCAATGACTTTCTCCTACTACCCAAGGGGCTTGACCTAGAGGATCAGGGCTAATTTAACAGGAAGTTTTTTTAGGGAAGTGAGTTGTTCAGGATCAATCTTAGTGTGATCCTTTGGCTAACATTATCTTCACTTATAAGTGAATTTGCAAACAAAGTCCTGCATGCGAAATTTGTCTTCATGGAGAAAAAAAGCCTGTTTTCTTTTTAAGTAAATAGCTATAGCTTGTTCTACAAATAGAATTTGTACTTTCTAGAAAGATTGGCTAAAATGAAAAAAAAAACCTGACTCACCTATTTATATGTTTTAATTATGTATTGACACTAGGTAAAGGACTGTATTTGATGCTAGGAAGCAATTATCACAATAATCTGGGGAATTTGCCATTTGAAACACATCAAGATATCATAGATGCAACATGTTATGCTCAAAAATAACTTAGATGTGTGCCAGGTCATCTGGATGATTAAATACACATTTCTGTAAATTCTCACTCAAAAGCTTAGCACCAGTAAAGGAATTATTAAAAAAATAAATAAATAAAGCACACAAACACATGAGAGAAGGCAATAGTAGATGATGAATTTTGGGGAGATAAAGGATTGAGGACTGAATCTGATTTAGGCAAGGTGCAGCAGAGGATACTGTAGAAAGAGGATTAAATTTGCTCTGCAGAACTCCAGAAAGGAGGCTCCAGCCACCTTGGGAGACATGAAAGAGGCATGGCAATGAACACGAAGGGTCTGTATATGGAACAGTTAGGCTCCCTGGGTCACCTTCCCAACATGCCCCCTCAGTGACCCCGATTCTTACTCTACACACACCCCCCCCCCCCCCACCACACACCACCAGCTAATCTGTAACTTTTACTCATGACTAGAGGTTCACCTTCTTTTGAAATTGGACTAGAAAATGTCTGATTTGAGGTACTCCAGACCCAGTTGGGGGTAGGGTCAGGTTAAGTGATGAAAATAGGATGAAAGGTTGACATCTGCATATTAAACGGTGGGATAGCCAGCTTGGGACTCTCCTCTAATGCGCTTGCATGCACACGCACACACACACGCACTCTCTCTCTCTCTCTCTCTCTTTCTGAATCTTTCTCTCATTCTCTCATCTATTAGAACACAGAGAATCAAAGGGACACCTCCTCCCACCTCCTACCCCCAAGTAAAAGTCTGGAGAACTTTTCTCTGAAAAAGCAGAATGGCTCTAAAAGAATAAATAATAATCTTTAAATCTTGATATTGGTGGGATCTCCCACAAAAAATTTAGCTTGTCCCTCAAGTTTCAACGGTTAAGAAGACCCGCCCTAACACAGAACTTCCCATGAGTGTTACTCTTAAACATATAAAAATGGACAGGGAAGGTAAACAGCTAATGGAGGAAAGTCTCTGACATGAAATAGAAAAAAACAAAATAATCTGTAAAATAGAACTCGTAGGAAGCAAAACCATAAAGGAAGCAGAAAATACTTTAAAAAAGACTGCCATAATATTCTTAGAAAAACAACCAAAGATATTCTATCTATGAAGCAAAACAGGATTCTAAAAATAAAGCAATAAAAAAGAGGCTTTAGATATATAACATTTAAAATAAAAATTCAGTAGTCTGTAAAGATAAAGTTGAATACATCTCCCTGCAATTAGAACAAGACGATAAAAGATGGAAAATAGGAGGGGGGTGGAAATAACTAAGAAAATTATAAGACCAATTTTGGAGATCCCACAACTAGTTCCAGAGAGAGAGAGAAACAGAAAATAGAGGGGAGGAAATTATCAAAGAAATTATACAAAGATAAATTTCATTACTGTTAAAGAAAGGTCTCCATGTTCAAAGAGGCTACCAAGTGCTCCTAACAATGACCATGAATAAATTTATGAGAACAAAGATATTACTTTGCATACAATGTTGTATTTTGCTGCAAAGGCTAAAACAATAGTGGCTGAAATAAGATGGAAATTTATTTGTCTCTCAAGTATTAGTCCAAACACAAGCAGCATGGCTGCTTCATGGTATTGTGAACCCAAGCTCCTTATATCTTTTGCTCGTGCAGTCCTTAAAATGTGGCTTGCTCTCTTGGTTTGATGGCTACTTTAGCTCTCACTATCACATCTGTTTACAGCTAGCAGGAGGAAGAGAAATGGAAAGTGAGGCCATTTCCCCCTCTTTTTCTCAGGGCCACTCCAGAAGCTATATATAATTTCTGCTCATATCTGGTTGGCCCAAAGCTGGTCACATGGTCATCCCGCCTACAAGGGAAGCTGGTAATGACAGTCCTGAGTTTGGGCTGCCCTGTGCCTAGTTAAATCTTAAGAGCTTGAACTACTGAAGGAAGAACAGAAGACTGCATTTAATTAAGGAGCAACTACAACGTCTACCACACCCAGAGATAAAGAAAAGAACTTAGAGACTCACACACAGAAACAGAAATAACAGGTAACATAAAGGGTAAAGGAGAATGTCACTTGATTCCTCATTAGCAGCACTTTAAGCTAAAAGATAATGGAGTGATTCTTTCAATGTATAGAAGGGAAAGAATTTTCATCCTATATATAAAAAAATAAACTAACAATCAGGTATGAGAGTTGGAATAAAGACATTTCCAAACCTGCAAATTCTCAGCAACAAATTCTCTAAGAAATATACTAAAAGCTGTTTCAGCACAATGATAGAAAAATTAAAAAAAAAATGTCATATGATTTAGAAAACGGGAAAATCCGATACAGGAGAATCATGAAGTGAAAGCCCAGCTGAACAGGAGGCCTGGATAGTAATGCGTCCAGATTGGAGCAAGTCTGAGCATAGGATTTATTTTAAGCTTTAGGTGGCTCCAACTCAAGATAATGGTGTAAAAGCAGTTTTCACTGCGTATGAGAATAGAGAGTTCCTAAGGCTGGGAGTTAGAGCCTTGAGCAAGGGAGAGATTTTGTGGGAATGAGACTGGAGATGGAATATGGTTAGGTCCTTCAGGGATTGGGGACTTCAGAGAAGGGGTTGGGAAGGTAACAGCAAGGGAGAAACCTCAGGAGGACTGAGAGAAAAATCTGAAGTAGAGAGGTCTTGTTTGGAATTCTGGAAAGACATACAGGCATGTGAGAACAGTAGAAGAGTCAGAATTTTGTTTGTATAGGCAAAGATAGGGCCAAGCCCACCTCAGAGTTTCCCTCCAGAGCATGGAGGGTAGAGTAGAACAGCACATAGTTTTCCATGCCATCCCTTTCAGGGTTGCTGAAAGTAGTGCTGGAGGATGAATTTACTTAGATGGCTTGGCAAGGCAAGAATTGAAGTCCTTTGTGCTTCAGGGGGACTTCTAAGGCAGGCTCTTAACCAGGATTACAGCCAGACCACGAAGTATCTCTTCAGATTTAGTCAGCAGGTAATATGCTGAATTCCCAGGATGTGTGGCTGAGTTCCCTTGGAACAATTATGGCAGTTACCTTTTTAGAGAGAAGAGATCCGATCTGAGTTTGAGAGAATTAGGTGTGTGTGTTTGTGTGTATATGAGAGACTGTGTGTGTGTGTGTGTGTGTGTGTGTGTGTGAGAGAGAGAGAGAGAGAGAGAGAGAGAGAGAGATGACCTTGAGGAATGACATATTGAGAAATGACTGAAGTGGGGAAATGAGCTTTTTAACTTATTTACCTTTGTATCTCTAGTGCCTGCCATAGTGTCTGGACCATAAATATTTGTTAAGGAATGGGAAGGAGCACAGAAAAGAGGCTAATGAGAAGGACCTAGAAAGAATACTAAAGATGAGAGAAAATAGTTGGGCAACATATCCAGTTTATGTTATTTTCTGATTTTGTTATTAAGAATGTATTATGATGTTGCATTTTTTATAACATTAGGTATACATGGCAACATTACTGTTTGAGATTTGACCCAAGAACTAGATAAATTAAATCCATGCTTACTTGGATTCAACTTTTAAGAAGGTGATTTCCTGTTCCTGCTGTGTATATGCTAGTTAGTTAAGAAAATGTTGTTTCTACTTGAATGTGGATTAATGGTCTGTGAAAAATTACATAAATCATCCTTCATTGGATTTAAGAATGACAGTATTAAAAGATGGAAGGAAAAATTTTGTTACATGTGTGAAATATAGACCCTAAAAAGCTAGGATATATGTCAGAAAAATACTGGCCTGTATATTAAAAAAAAAAAAAAAAAAGTATTCTCCTGAAAGATTAAAGACACAAAGCAGTGTTAGGATTGTTGATTGAACATTTTAACAATGAGGGTTTGGAGAGAATAGAATTTAAGCTAATAACTCAGTCTAGGCAATGATCTTAATCATGTATGCCAGAAATAGAAAGAAAAATGTTATTATAGAATTTTTCTCTCAGTGGAGACTAAGGAACCCTGAGGATTTTATGAGAAGTCTACTTTACTGAGATTTTTTTTTTTTTGTCTAAAGAGTTTGCAACTCCAGTCCCATTGAGATTTGCTCATCAGTAGTTGTTAAGCCTTCAATATATTTTGACAATAGAACACAATAATAATTATTGTATTATACGTATTTGTAGCAGCCTCAACTATGATATACAGAAAACGGGGAAGAGAAGCAATCATTTTGTGCACTTTATTAACTCATTCATTATATGAGGTGACACTGGTTATATCAAGATTGTATAATAATGGTCTATTCTAAAGTATGGATTTTTTTTTCATAAAACAGTATGAGTGTATCATGCCAGAGTAATATGAATGTGAAAGAATATCCATCATAGAATAGTAAAGGAAGGATAAAATCATTTTACAAAATGAGACACAGAATTCATTTGCTCAAGTAGCTGCCAGTTGGTTGTCTGATAAAAGAGCTAATGCTTAAGAGTCAGGCTACAGACCTATGTAGTAATAGTCAGATGGCATTTCAGTCTTTGTGGGTGGTATGCCACAGGCACTACACTGTGTGTGGGGGAGTGGACTGCTGAATATATCAGCTCTGCCTGCAGTACTGGATTCTAATTCCAGTAGCTTCACTGTGCAAGCTTGACTATTCCTAGCATTTTACCTCTCTAGGCTATAATGAGCCATAGTTTCTTCAACTGTGAAATAAAGGGGTTGGACAAAATCTTCTCCCACTTTGAAAATGTTGTCCTACTATGACTTGAACAAAAGGAGAGACATAGTTAATAACCACGGCTCTAAGGATTGACTATCTGCTGATCAATTTCAGGAGCTCAATCTCTACCTAATAGGGGGTCCTATGGAAAATGCTTACAAATGATCGTGTAGAGGATGTTTGAGAAGGAAAAAAAGACTCAGTGTCACTGACTGCTGGCTATGTGAAGATAATGGGGAGTATTAGAATCTATTGGTTAACCTTGGCAGTGTTATACTGTGAGGAGGTCATTTAGAAAACTTTCCCTGTATTAAAAAGCAGGAGGCAGAGGATCTTGTAGTAGAGAAAGCTGAGTGAGGGAATGAGAAGCTGAGTGCAGAGTGTGTGTACATGTGTGTGTGCATGTACATGCAGACGGCTACCTTCCTGTGTACACACGTGCATTCCCCACTGAGAGATAGACATCTAGCTAAGCTATGGTTCCTTTGCTTTCCCGGTATTGCTCGGCAGAAGTTTTACTTGAATACTAAAAGTTGAAAAAAAGTTCAGGATTTTTTCTGGTGAAGCATAGATGAAGATAAAAGTTTCCTATTGATTTCAGACCATTGTTACAATTGCAGGATTTTAAAATCTTGGGTTTTAAGAATACAATTTGAAATCTGTCAATCTTTTAAAAAAGTTATGTCTCTATGTCCTTTCTACTGCCTTGGGCAGGTAAAGTGTAAAGTTAAAATGATGATGCAGAAAAAAATATCTTTTAAAATAAATGATAGCCTGCAACAGTGGACCAAGTCAGATGGAAAATTTAACTCCTGAGCAATTAATTGGTCAGAGATACAGTGAGTTAAAGATTATGCAAGTTTGAAGGAAGAGTTATGGAGTTTGAGTTATTAACATAGATTTTGTATCACATAGATATAGTTTGAATTCTCTCCCTATCCCGTTACCAACTATTTGACTTTAGGCTATTACTGTTTTTAAGCCAGAAATTTCCCATATGAGAAAAGAGGATTATATTTCCTGTCTCATAGTGTTGTGAAAAATGAAAAGATTATGTATGGAATGCACTTAACCCATTGCCTGGCACATAATAAGTGGCTGATAAATGGTCATTACAATCGTTTTTAACACTCATTCCCACACAATAGGTGCTCAAGAAGCATTTGCTTAATGAATGTTTCCTATAGTCACAGATTAATGAAATAAAAAAAAGTCATGTTTATTATTGGCATGGTTAATTGCAACTTCATAAAAATTGTTAGTCCCTTACCAGTCCAACAAAGAATAGCATCATGCCTTCTTCTGTTGGGTCCTCTGGGGGTAAACATACACCATATCTCATGAAGTGGCTAAGAGTTCTGGGAAGGAAAATTATAGGCATACCTCCAAGGTTTTACATGTTTAGTTCCAGATCACTGCAATAAAGTGAGTATCGCAATCAAGTGAGTTAAATGAGTTTTTTGGTATCCTAGTGCATATAAAAGTTATGTTTACACTATACTGTAGTTTATTAAGAGTGCAATAGCATTATGTTTAAAACAAAAATGTACATACCTTAACTAAATAGTACTTTATTACTTAAAAATGCTAATCATCATCTGAGGCTTTAGGGAGTCATGATCTTTTTGTGTAGGTGAGTCTTGCCTGAGTGTTGATGGCTACTGACTGATGAAGGTGGTGGTTTTTGAAGGTCAGGGGGCTGTGACAGTTTCTTAAAATAAGGCAACAACGACATTTGTCATGTCAACTGACTATTCCTTTTACCAACATTTTTTTCTCTAGCATGTGATGCTGTTTGATAACATTTTACCCACAGCAGAACTTCTTTCTGCATTGGAGTCAATCTTCTCAAACCCTGCCGCTGCTTTATCAGCTAAGTGTATGTGATATTCTAAATCTTCTGTTGTCATTTCAGCAATCTTCACAGCGTCTTCATCAGGAGTAGATTCTATCTCAAGAAACCACTTTTCTTTGCTCATTCCTAAGAAGAAACTCCTCATCCATGAAAGTTTGATCATGAGATTGCCGCTGCCCAGTCACGTCTTCAGGCTCCACTTCTAATTCTAGTTCTCTTGCTGCTTCTACCACATCTGAAGTTACTGCCTCCAGTGAAATCTTGAACCCTCCAAGTCATCCATGAGCGTTAGAATCAACTTCCTCCAACCTCCTTTTAATGTTGATATTTTATAGACCTCTTCCTGTAAATCCCAAATGTTCTTAATGGCATCTAGAATGGTGAATTCTTTCCAGAAGGGTTGATTTTGCCTAGCTCCATCAGAAGAATCACTATCTATGGCAGATATAGCCTTAAGAAATGTATTTCTTAAATAATAACACTTAAAAGTCAAAATGAATCCTTGATCCATGGGCTACAGAATGGAGGTTGTGTTAGCAGGCATGAAAACAACATTGATCTTGTGGTACATCTCTATCAAAGCTCTTGGGTGACTAGGTTCCTTGTCAATGAACAGTAATATTGTGAAAGGAATCTTTTCTTCTGAGCAGTAGTTCTCAACAGTGGGCTTAAAATATTCACTAAAACATCTTATAAACAGATGTGCTGTCCTCCAGGCATTGTTGCTCCTTTTCTAGAGCACAGGCAGAGTAGATTTAGCATAGTTCTTAAGGGTTTTAGGATTTTCAGAATGGTACATGAGCATTGGCTTCAACTTAGTCATCAGCTGTGTTGCCCTACCAAGAGAGTCAACTCGTCCTATGAAGCTTTGAAGCCAGCATTGACTTCTCCTCTCTAGGTGTGATAAGTCCATCTTCTTCCAGTATAAGGCTATTTTGTCTACATTGAAAATCTGTTGTTTAGTGTAGCCACCTTCATTAATTATCTTAGGTAAGTCTTCTGGATAGCTTGCTTTAACTTCTCCATCAGCACTTGCTGCTTCACCTTGCACTTTTATGTTATGGAGAAGACTTCTTTCCTTAAACCCCATGAGCCAACCTCTGCTAGCTTCCAGCTTTTCTCCTATGGCTTCCTCACCTCTCTTAGCCTTCATAGAATTGAAGAGGGTTAGAGGGTTAGGGCCTTGCTCTGGTTTAGGCTTTGGCTTAAGGGGATGCTGTGGCTGGTTCGATCTATCTAGACCACTAAAACTTTCTCCATATCAGCACTAAGGCTGTTTTGCTTTATCATTCATGTGTTCACTGGAGTAGCACTTTTAATTTCCTTCAAGAACTTTTTCTTTGCATTTATAACTTGGCTAGCTGGTGTAAGAGCTTTCAGCCTACTTTGGCTTTAGACGTGCTTTCCTCATAAAGCTTAATCGTTTCTAGTTTTTGATTTAAAGTGAGAAATGTGTGACTCCTCCTTTCACCTAAACACTTAGAGGCCACTGTTGATTTATTAATTGGGCTAATCTCAATATTGTTGTGACTCAGGGAATAGAAGGCCCGAGGAGAGGGAGAAAAATAGGGGAATAGCTGGTCAGTGGAACAGTCAGAACACACACAGTATTTATCAATTAAGTTTGCTGTCTTATATGGCGTGGTTGTGGTGTCCCAAAACAATTAAAATAGTAACATCAAAGATCACCGATCACAGATCTGCACAGCAAATATAATGATAATGGAAAAGTTTGAAATAGTTTGAGAATCACCAAAATGTGACACAGAGACAGGTTGCCAAAAACCTACCATTTGTAAAAAAGCATATCAGCAAAGTGCAAAAGAAACAGAGCACAATAAAGTGAAGCACAGTAAAATGAGGTCTGCTCCTAGAAGAAGAGCTCAGGGTGTGGAGACTTTGACAGAGAGCAGAACTAGTGGGAGTTGGATGGTAAGACAGGGAGGCTTCAGAAGCAGTGGAGGTAGAAGCTAAAGAGACTTTGAGTCTGACCAGTCACACAGCACCAGCTCAAGACCCGTTCTTTCTCTTCTTTCTGTCCTTCCTCCTTCCCTTCCATCCCCTTTCCCTTATCTCCCTCCCTCTCTCCTTCCATCGTTGCCTCCCCTCTACCCTCTCCCCTCCACACCTTTCCTTCTCTCCCTTCCTTCTTCCTTTTCATGACCTTTCATTCTCCTTATGCCTGTTCTCAGCAGGTTATTTTAGTTGGGAAGTGACAAGCCAAACAGTTTGACTATGTCTTATGTTGGGCTAGGCATTTTGGGGATGTTGGTGTACTTTCAAACTGCTTTCTGGGAAACCTCAGGTTTCTACAAGATGCTTCTATAGAGTTTCACATTTAATTCAACTAAAAATTATATTTCATTATTTTAAAAGCTGTAACCAAAACCAAAGCGAAAATCTAAAGCAAAAACAACAGACTCTACAACGTACCTGCCATTTTTTAGCACTTTAGAGACTATGGAGCATATCATGTACACAGGGTTTGTCTTGTTTTCATGCAGATTTTAAGCTATGGTGCCTTTTGCTTATTTATACATATATTTGACCTTCCTACAAACATGTAATTTAGTACAAAGGAGGGTACAAAGAAGGGAGCATTTCTCTGGTCTTTCCTTGAATTCAAGCCCGTACATGTCTGCTCATGTAAAATGATACAAATGAGTTCACTAGTTCAGCAAATGTGTACTGTGGCAAAGCTCAGGCACATCTGCTCACTCATGCTCTTATGGCTTATTAGACAATTGTGCAATAACAGGTGAGCTCTACACACTGCATCATGACCATACTAACTTCTAACGAAGTGTCAGATGTGACTTGCCTAAATTAAATAGACACATAAGTGTAATTGTTAAAATTGAGGTGGGATAATTGCTGTTCGAACTAGAAATCAATCACTAATTAAAAGCAGGAAGTTTCAAAGAAAATAGAATTTCATGGGTAATACCATGAAAATTATAAGGATCAGATGACACAAGTCAAGTTACACCAACCCCAAATATAGTGTCCTCTACACAAAGTCCTCATTGTGTTTGTGAAATTAAAATGTGTCAAGTTCTTTGTTCTGTGAATTCTGACACGTTCTGAAGTTCTGAAATAAAGGATTGACTATAAAAATAAGTCTCCTAACATCTTTTAGTACAATTTGAATACCACTTAATGTTCTTGAAAAAGTACATTTAAAAATGTAAATCCGTCAATAAGAAAAGCATTTATAGCACCATTTGAAGTTATCATGTAAGTAAGGGGGAAAGCACAAGATATCAGGAAAACACTCATTCAACCCTATGCTATTGATTTTGCTACAGTCATGGTAAATAAGCAAGCAATGAGTATACACTTATTGCCATTCCTTTAAAATACTATGTGAAAAGGATACCAAGAAGCTGCTCATGAAGAATTGTTTATTTCAAAAAGTGAATTATGTGAAACCATTATAATTCAACTGTTTCAAGGTATGAATACTATGCATTACACCAATTTGTTGGTAAGATAGGACCAAACAAACAAACTCAAAGGATATACGTTACTGAGTAAAATCCTTGAAGCACATACAAGGAAAGTGTTTAAGTTTTTTTTTTTCTAAGATTTTATTTATTTATTTGACACACAGAGAGAGATAGAGAGCACAAGCAGGGGGAACGTCAGGCAGGCAGAGGGAGAGGGAGAAGCAGGCCCTCCACTGAGCAGGGAGCCCGATGCGGGGCTCGATCCCAGGACCCTGGATCATGACCTGAGCCAAAGGCAGCCGCTTAACCAACAGAGCCACCCAGGCGCCCCATGTTTAAGTTTTATTTTAATTTAAAAAAATTCCATCAAGTGAGTTGTCAAAAATGGATTTGTGTACAATTAGCATTGAGAAAGTAATGGCTGGAAAAACTATAGGATTTGTAATATAGGAGCAGTTGCCAAAATGAGTTCAAATAATTGTGGTATATCGAGTAGACAGTCACTTGCTATGAAGCAGATTAATGAGCATCTTTCAAAACTGTCTTTCATTTTTTTGATAGAAATTGCCAAATTTTAAAGGTGTACTCTTTGTAATGCAAAATTTTTAGCATTATGTGTGGATATATATATATCCACACACACATATATATAATGAGTTCCAAAAATTCCCTTTTCAATTGAAGTTACTTCTGCCAAGGCCAAGTGCTGATACAAATCTTTCAAATGAGACAAGTCTTTTTTTTTTTTTTTCTTCCTGGTAATAGCACCATTAACAAAGCCTCTCTTAAAACATGGTTTTGCCTGCTTGTGTCTCTTGTTGACATTTTTAATAAGCTGAAGAAACTCAATATGACAATGCTAGCCTGCCATGATAGTCTCATTTACAACTACCTATAAAGTTAGCAATAAAATTGAAACTTAAAATTTGGATTCAATATAAAAACAAAGTAAATTTGATTCTTATAAAACTCTGAGTAAATATGTGATAGAGATGGGCATTGAAATGTACGAAATTCTTCAATGACATTATTGAATGTCTCATAATATCTCAAGATATGTATATAATGTATATGCACATATATTTTTATATATATCAATAAAACTTTAAACTTGTTGAGAAAAAATCAAATTAATTCTGAGATATTACTAGTCATTCAAATTGCAAACACAAATTTTGTACTACTCCTCTTTCAAGATTCTGGATGTCTTTAATTGAAGACTTCTGAGGTTACAAAGAAAGATGTTAAAATAATTTACTCGTCATCTGTGTAAATCAGGATTTTCTCTAGCCTGTGCAACCAAAACAAATGCAGAAATAAATTGGATACTCATGCTGAAATCAGATTACAACCATCAATTGTGCCTGGTTTCAAAGTTTCATGTACAGTCCAGTAATCTTATTTTCTTATTTATTGTCTTCCTGAGTGAATATTACGAATTCAAACTTAAAAAATAAATTCATACTGGAACATCATTTGTATGTTTTTTATACTGGAGTGTCTGCCCAGTATTTCATTTTGTTTCATCTCACTTTTCTCTTCCTTTCCACTTTTCTGGCTGTGCTGGCTTTCATTTATATTCATTGAACATCTATTGTATGTTCTAGGTTCTAGAGATTTTAAGAGTGAACAAACCAGAAAAGATCCCCGATTACATGGAGACTATCTTCTTTTAGGGGAAAAAAACAAAACTGCTATTAAATTTTTGAAAACTATGACCCTCGAGTTTCATTTCTACAAGGAGGATCCAACCTGAATCTGCAAATTCTTCCTTTCCTATAGATGTCCATGGAGCAGACTTCTTAGAGATGTTTGGAACTAAGCAGTGAGCAGACTTTAGAATAAAGGCAGAGAGAGCACTGGATATATTTGATTCAGAGTGAGTTGCTCAGAACCTCAACCTTAAAGTCTGAGGTTTTCTTTGTGTGCGCAGAAGGAAATAACAAAACAAAACAAAACTCTATATTATTTGCAAGCTTTGCAAGTTCCCAAAGCACACATGCAGTACAGAACATGACCTAGAAAGATCAATCAACAAGCATTTATTAACCACCAGCGCATTCCTAGGTATTCTATGAGAAATAAATAAGAAATATTAGATATTTTCTCTCTCCTTTAAGAAGTTTGACAACTAACTCTAAAAGAAAACTAACCATTCATCACACCAGGCACAAATAGACAAAACTATCTGTAAAGTGACACTTAGAATGGAAAGATAAATCAGATGTTCCTTTTCCTAAGGCTGGATGTAGTCAGAGATTACTGTAATACAACATGGATTATAATATGGCCATAAAATAAAGGATTTCAAGCAATGTGCCATTGACTTTAAAGCCATAGGTATTTTGAAAAAGAAGACTTTGTGGGATGAAGTGGTTGGAAGAAAATTTTGTGGAGATAGAAGGGCACCACTTGCATCAGTGATATGCTGGAGCTGGCTCATGCTATCTCCCAGAGGTCAACAATGGGTATTTTTTCCCCAATTCTGCATTGAGTGTTGACATGTTGGTAGCTGAATACTGGTCACAATGGAAAATATTTATAATGTGGAAAATGGCAAATACTACAAATCATGCTTTTCTGTTTGTTTTTGTTTTGTTTTTGTCTTTTAGTGGAGAGTTGCTTGATAAACATTAACCAGTATACTATTGGTCTATTTGGATGCATAGTAGAAGGATAGGTAGTGGTTTGGGAGTGGAGTTCCATTTGCTAAATAGGATCATTGATCTGTATTAGTCACTATTGTCTAATAAGCTTAGCAAATTGTTGTGTGTGAAATGGGTAAGTTGAAAAAGTAATAGGAGAAGAAATTCTTCAGTCCAAACCCACTCTGAAGTATTCAATTTCCCATGAAGATACTCCCTTGTGCTTAGATATCTAGTGCCCCTGTATTTCCCTAAAAATGTTCAGAGCCATCTGCTCCCATCTATGCTCCACTCAGAAGTGCCTTCCTTTCACTCTCCCTCATCACTTGCCCCTTTCTGAGTCCCTTCCCCTAAAATGTTTATTTCATCATGTCTTATCAAAGTGTCAGTAGCTTGTAAGGGCTCAATGTGGGAAGCATTTCCTTGGATTATACTTTAGCATCTAATAGATTTGGGCTCTATCCTGGCTCTGTTTCTCATTTACTCTGTGACTGTGGGCAGCTCGATAAGGTGAGTTGGCTTCAGTTTCCTTATTTGTTAAGTAGAGTTAGTAATATATTCTTCATTAGGCCAAGAGGCATAAGTGAAATAATATATGGGTGTAGAGAATCTAATGACATTCCTGGCAGCCAGTAAGTAGGAGCTATCATTATTTTGTGTGGTATTATATACAAATATAAACATATAAACACATCTTTCTAGCTCTTCTGGCACCCAACTTTTTTTCTTTTTTAAAATTGAGATGTAGAGGCACCTGGTTGGCTGAGTCAGTTAAGCATTTGACTCTTAGTTTCGGCTGGGGTCTGACTTGGGGTTGTGGGATCGAGCCCCGTGTGGGACTCTGTGCTCAGGGCAGAATCTGCATGGGTTTCTCTCTCTTTCCCTCTGCCCCTCCCCCTCCTCCCCTCTAAAATAAAATAAATAAAATCTTAAAAAAAATAAAATTGACATATAATTGACATATAACATTGGTTTCAGGTGTGATGATTCAGTATTTACATATATTGTGAAATGATCACCACAGTAAGTCCAGTTAATGTCTATTTTACACACATAGTTTCAGGATTTTTTCTTGTATTGAGAACTTTTAAGATTTATCCTCTTAGAAACTTCCAAATATATAATAGAGTGTTATTGCTGTAGTCACTATGCTGAAAATTACATCCCCAGGACTTACTTATTTTATAACTGGAAGTTTGTACCTTTTGACCCCTTCACCCATTTTGCCCACTCCCCAACCCTGCCTCAAGCAACTACCAATCTCTTCTCTGTATCTATGAGTTTGGTTGTTTTGTTTGTTTGTATGAGATTACATATATTAAGTGGAATCATATAGTATTTGTCTTTCTCTGTCTGACATTTCATTGAGCCTAATGCCTTTAAGGTCTATCCATGTTGTCACAGATAGCAAGACTTCCTATTTTTAATGGCTGAATAATACATATATAATGAATATATGAATATGAATAATATATATTATTCATATTGTTTTTCATAGTGGCTGCACCAGTTTTTGTTTCCACCAACAGTACACAAAGGTTTCCTTTTCTCCATATCCTTGTCAACACTTGTTATTTCTTGTCTTTTTGAAAATAGCCATTCTAAGAGGTGTGAGGTGATATTTTATTGTGGTTTTTACTTGGTGATATTGATCATCTTTTCATGTACCTGTTGGCCATCTGTATATCTTTAGAAAAATGTCTATTCAGATCTTCTGCCCATTTTTAAATTGGATTATCTTTTTTTTTTGCCATTGAGTTGTATGAGTTCTTCATATATTTTGGATATTAACCCCATATTAGATACATGTTTTGCAAATATTTTATCCCATTGGTAGGTTGGCTGGCCTCCCAACTTTTAAGGAAGGGCTTATGCAAATTTGTTATCTAGCTGAAGATTTCTTTTATGTTATAAATATGACACAATGACCTATTTACCTCCATTGAGTTTTAGAGCAGCAGGAACAGTCTCATTTTTATTGAGATATATGTGGAGGGGAGGGCTGGTTGACAAAACATTTGCCTGAATAAAAAAAAAATTTGTAAAGGGGTTTAAAGGATAATTTTTGAAGTAGTTTTTCCAAGTTTGGGTTTAGAACTGGGCCAAAGTGAGATGATATCCAGAATGAAGGCTGTAAGAGGGTGCTGCAGTTTCTATTTTCCTATACAATCAGATTTATGTATATGCTTATATTTTGATGCTAGAGTTTAAGAGTTGTGCATGCACTATAATCTGGGATCTCTCTTAAAGGATCAGTGGAGCAGTAAAGCATCATCATGCACATTAATGCAACTGTGATAATACTTCTGTGATATTAAACCAATGTATTTGTCAGCTAAAATCATGTTTCCTTTTAGCATTCCATTCCTAAGGCTGAGAGGTGAAGCTTATTGCTTTAGGGAATGAGAAAAATGAGAGAATGCTTCCTTCCTGGAACCCATAAGGTCATTGATGTGCTTTGAATCTTAAGGCTGGATGTTGTGAGTACAAGGCAGTAATAGTGATATGCAGACAATCTCAAAAAAGAAAAGGGTTTTCCAATTTCCTTTGGCCCTTATTTACAAGATCCAGACATGCATTACTAGAGTGTAGAGGTTATTGTGGTTTTTTCTTTTGTTTTGTTTTTTAATGTGTCTGGAGCAAATAAAAGAACAAGATATAATAAAGAAGTAGAAGATCTACCCCTTCCTGTGCTCATGAGTTATGGGAAAAGTTAAGACCAAGCTAAAGCAAAGAATTATACTTGGTGTTTTATTGTCCTTTTTTGGAGAGGAAATTCAAGAAGGAGTATCACAGAAGTATTTACATGTTACTAAGGAGTCCAGGAGCATGTCTATGAGTGTATGTTGTGTGTGTGTGTGTGTGTGTGTGTGTGTGTGTGTGTGTGTGTAGTAGCATAACTTCTTTGGGTGTACACCTAAAGATTGAAAACATTTAGAACATGGATTAGCAAACTTTTCTTGCTAAAACTCAGATAATAAATATCTTAGGCTTTTTGGGCTACGTGGTACAACTCTGCTGTAGTAGCACAGAAACTGCCATAGACAATACATAAATGGATGCGGGTGGCTGTGTTTCAGTAAGACTTTATTTATAAAATCAAGTAGTAGGCTGGATTTGGCTTTCAGGTTATAGATCACCAACTCCCACTCCACAAATATCAGATGTGAATATTTCCAGCATATCACAGGGCTTCTGTGAAGGTGTGCAGGGGTGCTGTGAGAACTGGTAGACCACCAGGGGACTGAAATCAAGACAGAGAGGCTACTGTTTTTAGGGAATGGTGACAGGAAATTAATGGTGTGCAAACCTCCAAAATTCCCATTCCCAAACCATACTTTGATCCTAGAGGAGGAGCCTGGACAAGGAGAGACTAGAAATATTTTTCATTTATTTCCACCAGCCAACAGTACTTTGATGAGGTTTACTTTTATCTTTAATATTAGAAATAATTATTTTTTTCAGGCACCTGGGTGGCTCAGTTGGTTAAGTGTGTGACTCTGGGTCTCAGCTCAGGTCTTCTCAGCGTTGTGAGTTCAAGCCCCACATCAGGCTCCAGGCTGGGTATGGAGCCTACTTAAAAAAAAAAAAAAAAAAGAAAAAGAAAAGAAAAAATAAATAATTATTTTTTCATATTTCAAATATTGAACACAACTTAAAATAAACATTTAGTTTTGATTCTGATACTCATCTGGGTATGTCTTTCTTCCATGATATTTAGTCATTGCTCCCCACCATGTCTTCCTTAATCTTTACCTACTCTCCCCAGTGCTCAACTGATGGAGAATTACTTATCTATCTACATACTACTCAGTCAAGGGCAGGTAATATTGCATGGTGGAAAAATAATTTTCTAGGAAACATACTTGTATATGAATAGATCCTTCATGTTTTTGGAAATAGTTTAATCCCTGTTATGGGTTGAATTATGCCCACCCACCCAAAAAAAGATTTTAAGTCTTAACCCCTAGTATTTCAGAATATGACCTTATTTGGAAAGAAAAATCTCATTTTGCCAATGATCAAATTAAAATGAGATCATTAGGGTAGGTTCTAATCCAATATGGTTGGCATTCATATAAAAGGGGGAAGTTTTGACACAAACAGTTATAGAAGGAAGGCAGTGTGAAGGTTCAGAGAATGCACCACCTACAAGCCAAGAAATATATAAGACAAAAGCTAGCAGGGAGGCATGGAATAGATTCTTCCTCACAATCCTCAAAGGATCCAACCCTTCTGGCAGCTTGACTCCACAACTGTGAGACAATACATTTCTGTTCTTTAAGCCAACCTGATTTGTGGTACTTTGTTATGGTAGCCCCGGGAAACTTAACACAATTTCTTCACTGTTTCCCTTTGGAGAATATTCAAAAGTTAAAGAGCCAAAGCTTCCAAATGAGCACACGTGACTAAGATGTCACTCTAACTCATCCTGTAACTTCTGGTTGGTTCTTGCCAAACATCCTATTGGACACACTGAACTAATCCTACAGATTTCTGTTTACCTCTAGATAAAAATTCATTTTTAATTACACTCTTATGCAAGTATATTTAGATCACAAATGAAAAGAATCATCAAATGCCTTCTGGTTTTTTCAAGGCAGGACCCCTGGTCCTCAATTTGGCTTTTTTTTTTTTTTCTTTAATGGCTCAATCTGGCTTTTTGGTGCTGGCACCCAAGGTAATGTAGGGAGGTCCTAACGCTGATAACATTTTTTTCTCTATTAAATTCTTAGTATTTCTTGGGGTGCCTGGGTGACTCAGTTGGTTAAGCGACTGCCTTCCGCTCAGGTCATGATCCCAGGGTCCTGGAATCTTGTCCACATCAGGCTCCCTGCTCAGTGGGGAGCTTGCCTCTCCCTCTCCCTCTGCCACTCCCCCTGCTTGTGTTCCCTCTCTCTCACTCAAACAAAATCTTAAAAAAATTCTTAGTATTTTTTCCTGGAAGCCATAAAACAAAAACTGTGTCTTTAGAGTAAAAGAGAAATACAAAGTGGGTAATTATCCTGTTAATTTTAAGGGCATAATTTTAGACCCCCACGGTAAATACTTTTTACTGTAATTATCCAGTTTGGCTGGATAGAAAAAGCGAAAGAAAACAGAAGCATGACAGACTTTAGTTTGGTTTCAAATCTGTGGCTTCTGCCCTCTCAGAGAGTGATTGGAGCTTTGAGGATGAATTCCTTGAATTGCCGGGTATTCTTTTAGTGTACAAGGATATTTTTGTGCTGTTCTGTAGCTTGTATGCAGTGGTATTGTGTAAGTTATACCATAGGGAGAAAGACATGATTAAAAACATTTGTGGCTCATCGTTAAATATAGGAATCATTATAAATGGATTAATTTAGGAAATACACAATGATGCTTGAGTTTCCCCTTGAGAACCAAATATACATTGTGAGCTACATTTTCAAAAAGCACAAAGTTGGCTTTCTCACATAAAAAAAATACAGATTCATAATTCAGACTCCCTTAATCCCAGACCTCACTTAAAGAAAGTGTAACATCTGCATACCATGTTAGGTGATATTTTTGCTTGAGTCAAATCCATCTCTTGAAATGGTGAATATGGATTTCTGCAGGTGAATATAGCAGTGCTCAATGAAACTTTGGTCCTAGAGGTACAACTGGAATTTTGCAATGCCACTGGAAGCAGTCACATCAATCCAAATAGGGGAAAGGAGAGTAGCAGATGTAGAAAATGTAAGTGATGGAATAGTCCTATAACAAAATACTTTCAGCATATCTTTTGTTATGTAACATTACCGATGACATGCCTATCAGTAATATTGTCAGAGGCTGTAATTGAAGAGATATATTAATTATTATCAGTCACCTCCAGCACTCTTATGGATGGTAGAGTGATGTCTTCATAAAATAATGACACTGATGTCTGATGTGCGGGAGGCTGTGGAAACAAGTTTTTTTTTTTTTTTTTTTTTTTTTTTTTTTGCTGTAGCTAAAGGTTCTCAAGCTTGAATTTCCTTATAGCACCATTCATAAATTCCTGGAATGAAAAACTACTGGAGATGTAACATCCAACTTTCCTCTCTCTCTTCTCTCCCTCCTTTTGGTTCCTCTCTGGGAAAAGAAAAATTAAGGGCACAGCGTGGTTAACAAGCCCAGTGCCACAGGCTGGGAGGACTAATGTAGGTTCCAGCTCTTCAGCTGGATTCCCCCTTCAGTTTGTCTGAGGGGGTTAGCTACCTGCCTCTCAGGCTTCTGCCCCTCTCTGGTGCTGTGTGCCAGTACAAAACAGGTTCAGACAAATTAAGGCCTTTGGAGCCTGCCCCTTATTTTCACCATCTCCTTGCTTAGAAGCTGCAGTTTCGTAGAGGATAGTAGGGGGTTGTTACCAGAAAGCACTAGATTTCCCACAAGTTGGAAAAGATATATATATATATATATATATATATATATATATATACACACATATATATATATTTATATATATATATACATACATATATGACAGCTGTTTTTAATTGGAATTGGCAGAATATGTTCTGCCAATATATGGACAGAACATTGCATGTTGTAACTCTTATTTAAATCTTCATATTTAACATTCTGACATATATATATTATATGTGACATATATATTATATGACATATATTATATATATATAATATATATAGCTGTTGTTTTTAATTGGAATTGGCAGAATATGTTCAGAATAAAACCTGATGTTTTCACCTTCATTTTGTCCCCAACAATTTGAGATAGTACCTGGAATTATAATAGACTCTCATATCCCCTGTATGGGTCAGAGTCTATTTGGCAAAAGTGGGAATCAAAACAATTCTTTCAAACCTGCAGCAACAGTGGGACATGAGCACTGCTAGAAACATTTCCCCAAATTATGTGAAATGATTCCAGCAGGGTGGGATAAAAAATAGAGAAGCGCTGCTAGAAGGAGTGATCCCCGGAGCAAGGAACGGGAGGGCAGACTGATGGGAAAAATCTAAGTTTTCTTTAGCAGATCCTTTCTGTTTAGGTGGATGTGGATTTTTCTGGCATCACATGTATGTCATTACCTTGGGGTTGCTCCTGAAATTTTTCAATTATTGAAAACTCAGATAAATAAGATAAAGAGTTTTGGAGGAAAGTGTTCACTTTTATTGTATGAAAGGAGATGAAAGAGACTGGAGGCCAAAAAAACAAAACAAAACAAAACAAATCAACTAACAGTTGGCTCATGACTAGTACTTGATGACATCTTGGTCCTGGTTAGGTATTATCTGACTTCCCACCACTGGTACTTTTATTTTATTTGGTTGTCAAAATTACTAGCCTAGGTTGTTAATCTAATTACAAGATTATTATATCATTAGAATTTGATCTTCAACATCTCAGGCTATTTTGAACTATCTGTCAAAAGTGTATTTTAAAAAAATTCCAGATTCATTTATTTTTGAAGGAGTAGTTTTTCTCCTGAAGATTATATGTAAATGTTGGAGAATCACAGATACCTTCGCAGTCATTTGTGTGTGTCTGCAGGTGATCTCGGCATAGAGCTTCCATTCCCTTCACACAGCTTTCTCTTTCCTCCCCCTCTGCCATCTCCCCCACACCCACATACAACAACATACTACCTCTCAGGGGTTGTCATGTTTTGCTACTTTTGGCCTAGCGTCTCCCTGGCCGTACAGTGTTTTCATGCTAAAGTTCATCATTCACATCAAAGAAAGGTGAGTGTGAGATTTTCCCAAGTATCGAGAAGCTTCTTTTGTGCAGTCTAAATTTTCTGGTGAGATTTGTTCAGTATCATTAAAAATATTAGCCCACTGTAATCTTTGATGGCTTCCAAAGGAATTTGGAAAGTAATTCTGCTCTTCAAAAACCTCTGAATATTGCATGTTGTAACTCTTACTTAAATCTTCACTGTAAAACTCAAGGAATTGAAAAATTAAGTTGCCTATGCTATTTTTTTTTTAAACTTGTTTCCCCACATGAATGCCTCTTCTTTTCCACAATACTCTTGCCTTTTATGGACTAATTTCTGCCAACACACAATTTGTCTTAACTGAATGTAATATGCCATTTGAAAAATTTTGAGCAATCGTAAATAGCTGATTATAGGGATTCCTACATCCTTCACTCTCAATTCCTGGTTTCATAATGTTTCCCACCTTCAAATTACATTATGGCAATTCAGTAGGGCCAAGAGGGAGAATAGTGTAATGGTTAAGAAAATGGATTTTGAGGTTTGAAAGACCGATTTAGAAATGCTGCTCAGTTCATCTTAGGCAAATTGTTTAATGTCTTTCTTTTTTTGGTCATCTGTAAAAATGAGGATTATAATATCTGTTTCATTGCCATGAAGATTAAGTGAAATATTATGAGTAAAGTGTATCACACACAATCAGCACTCACTGATTGTAAGACATTAACAAGAGACTGGTTTATCACTAAAAAGGTGCTAGAGAGTCTGTCCAAAACTAGAAATTTCTTTGTTGGACGCATTATTTTACTTTCCTACTATATTTACCATTTTATAACTATTGTTCTAAATTAATACACAGTTAATCCTGATTTCTGATATGTAATGGTGTTTTCCAACTATAATGGGGAAATTGCAATGTGCTCAAAGGTAATTGGATTACAAGGGACATGAGAGATCTCTGAGGGAATATAGATGAACATTTGTGTGTGATTGATTGATTGATTGATTGATTTTAAGATTGTAACTTCAGGGGCACCTAGGTGGCTCAGTTGGTTAAGCATCTGCCTTCAGCTCAGGTCATGATCTCAGGGTCCTGGGATTGAGCCCCACATCTGGCTCCCTGCTCAGCGGGGAGTCTGCTTCTCCCTCTCCCTCTGTTGTTCACACCCCCCCGGCTCGTGTTGTCTCCCTCTCTCCCTCTCTCTCTCTCAAATAAATAAAATCTTAAAAAAAAGATTCTAACTTCAAATTCTACATTTAGCTTTTCATGCTCTGAAGTGGGTGAGCTGGGACTTCTGAGACTCTCTTGGTTCATGAGTCTGCAATAAACCATCTTGTAGAGACGGGAGAGAATTCTGGAGCAGTGGAAGGTGCACTGAGCTTAATTCAAATTCTCACCAGTCACTTATTCCAGGTATGGGCACTTTTGGACAAGTTATTTAACCTCTCAGAGCTTCAGTTCCTAAATCTATAGATTAAGTATTAATACCTCATGGTGTTGTTTTTAGAATTAAATGTAGTTACATTTGTAAAGTTGGTCAGAACCATATTTGGTATCAGTAAGATTTTAATCAGTATTAGTTAAATTTAAAAATATTGTCTGCTCCCCTGGGTCCATTGGTGAATTGCCTTATCTAAGTTTTTCGTAGTGATAAGTGAACCTTGTAGCAATTAGTTGTGTGCAAATACTTTTGCAACTTATCTTTTTGGCACTTGGACTTGGCTTGTGTCATTCTGTGGGCATGGGCCTGATTTGGATCAAAGATATTCATATTTGGGTAGCTAGTCAGAGCAGTCTTGTGTTAAGACTCTCCGTTGCTCACACTGCCATTGTCAAAGTCTGCAGATCTCTTTGGAAACTGTGGAGAAAACATTTGATCCATGTGTGAATTGCTGTGCCAAGCTGAATTGATTAAAATTCATTTAATGATTTAACAAATTTTATCAAATCTAAGTTGATTTTGATTATAAAAAGGCACCCCAATTTCAGAAAATATGCATTGTAGACTCCATGAAATATGGTCAGCATCAGTTTTCAAGGATTTATTCTCTTTGCGAACTGAATATGCTTTGCAATTAAAGTTCTCAGTCTCTCCTCATCACCAGTCTAATGGGCTGATTGGCACTTACAAGGGTGAGAGTGCCTAGGAAACAAGCTTTGACAAATATTTGTGGATGCCTCTGTTGGCGGATCCAAAAAAAATCCACATCATTTCTAAGGCACCTATTTTAATACTACATTGGGATAATTTTATTTTTTTTAAAAAGGACAGTATAATAATCCCTTCTATTAAATAAACTGGGTGTAGTCATTTTTTTTGTTAGAGTGTAGAATGACTCAAAATAATCGATGATGCATTTAATAAAAATACATTTGATAAAAATGGACACATTATATACAAAAATTGTTATGATTATAATGAGCTGTTTGTATAATTACTTGGAATGCGTTATTGTTACATTACTGTTAAAGTTGATTATTTATTATAATTTTAATAAAACATGTAAGTATAATATATATGGTATCTCTTAGCCAGTCTCATAAATGTATGAAAGTACATATATTTTTAACAGCTTAGTTTGATATGGATGAAAAATGCATAGCTTGTATGGAATCTGGGACTTTGGTTGTTTACTAGTGCTTATGGGTTCCTGATCTGAAGCTCTTGTCACATGGAGTTCCTTTTCTTTTTTTAAATTTTTTTTATTGTTATATTAATCACCATACATTACATCATTAGTTTTTTTTTTAATTTTTATTGTTATGTTAATCACCATATATTACATCATTAGTTTTTGGTGCAGTGTTCCATGATTCACTGCCTGTTCATAACACCCAGTGCTCCACGCAGAACGTGCCCTCCTCAATACCCATCACCAGGCTAACACATCCCCCCACCCCCTCCCCTCTAGGAACCCTCAGTTTGTTTTTCAGAGTCCATCATCTCTCATGGTTCGTCTCCCCCTCCGATTTACTCCCCTTCATTCTTCCCCTCCTGCTATCTTCTTCTTTTTTTTTTTCTTAACATATATTGCATTATTTGGTTCAGAGGTACAGATCTGTGATTCAACAGTCTTGTACAATTCACAGTGCTCACCATAGCACATACCCTCCCCAATGTCTATCACCCAGCCACCCCATCCCTCCCACCCCCCACCACTCCAGCAACCCTCAGTTTGTTTCCTGAGATTAAGAATTCCTCATATCAGTGAGTTCATATGATACATGTCTTTCTCTGATTGACTTATTTCACTCAGCATAACACCCTCCAGTTCTATCCACGTCGTTGTAAATGGCAAGATCTCATTCCTTTTGATGGCTGCATAATATTCCTGGAGTTCCTTTTCAATTCGTGATAGAAATCTGAGTTGTGGATACTTTGGCCCTCAAACTTCTCTATTCAGTATCATCTAATTTGTTGCTACATCTGTAAATTTAAGATGACCAGTGATTTCCACAAATTGGCTACAGTCTGAAAAACAAGTGCATAAGGCATAGGGAACTGGATATTTTTGGTAGAATTATAAGCTAATTTGTTGAAAATGATTATAAGGGATAATATTTAACTACATATATGCACACATACATGTGTTTATACACATAGAAAATATATTTAATATCACATGTCAAAAATGGAACAACTATTTTCGGAAAAATAAAATATTAAAACCATCTTGATAGAGAGGGATCCTGTAAGATGGGTGTTAGGGCATAGCATAGCAAACGTTGTCCAGGCTTTAAATCAGACAAACCTAATTGAAAAATCCTACCTCTTGTTGAGAATTAGCTATGATCTTAGACAAGCCACTTGACCTTTCTGAATCTGTTTTCGCATGTGTAAAAAACTAGTAAATACCCTTCTTACAGATGTGTTAAGCAGTTGACTGAGGTAAAGTATGTGAAAACAATTAACTCCACCTCTCAGACTACTCAAAAAATTGCTTTGGGTTCATTCTCTTTCAAAATCAGTATTGTGCATTGGTTATTGTGTTAAAACATCTACATACGTAAAAAATGCAAATGCACTTAATAAGATTCTCTAACCAAGAACATCAAACGGTAATTTTATGTACATAATATAGACCTTCAGTGCCCTCTCCCATGTTTTGTGTCTCCATCAAGAGTGGTGAAGAGACTCAAGACCCCACCCATTCCTCAACTGTCTGTCACTGCAGTCTCCCCACCATAAGCTGCTCTGAGACCCACAGATCAAACTATGTTATACCTTTTGTTTCTGTTAAGTTTGTCTCCATTAAAAGCCCCAGAATCCCAGGCCACCCTTCATCTCCTACACTCTAACACCCTGTATTCGTTCAGGAAATCCTGCCACAGGGCCCCGAGGACATCATGGGTAATTATCCACAGAATTCCCTGTACATTCAGCACCTTCTTGAATACTCACCTCACATTCTTCCTCTCACTGGCCATCTGATTCTCAACATGGCTACTTCTGCAGCCCTCTCCAAGTGGATGTTCAATTTTCTCCCACTCCACTTACATATCTGTATGGTAGGTATCCACCCTGTTCCTCAAGACTGTTTCCTTTTCTCCTCCCAGCTTTGAATCCCATGTCATCTGTCATTTTACCACCTTTGCTTTGTTGAAGTCAGCTACCAATCTTGGGGTCACACCCCTTCGTTACTTAAAGACTTTTGCTCCTGGCTTGTTGCTTCTCAATCCAAGGCCATCCTCGGTCTCAGTGATTTTAATATTCTTTTTTTTTTTTTTTTTTTTTTTGGAAGGGAGAGGGACTAAGAGGGAGAGAGAGAGAGAGAGAGAATCTTAAGCAAGCTCCACACCCAGCACAGAGAGGGACGCTGGGCTCCATCTCACCTGAGATCATGACCTGAGCTGAAATCAGGAGCTGGATGATTAACTGACTGAGCCACCCAGGAGCTCCAGAGATTTTAATATTCTTATAGGTGATAATTCCCATAATATGGCTCTCAGTTCCTTAATCTCCTTCCTTTACTGATTTTGTCTCCCATCTGATTGTGTCCATTCATTCACTCCCAGGGTCACATCCTAAACCTCCTCATTACCAAAAGCCTTCCCATGAATCCTAAATTCATGTACCCCACACAGTGACCACCACCTCCTATATTCTCAGCTCAATTCTTATATTAGTTTCACTCCAACAATTTTTAAGTCCTGCTCGAATCTACATCCACTGCTTCTCCTGTTTTTACAGTCCATTACATATCTCATGTTCACACTTTCCTCCCTAGACAGATTTAATTTCATGTTCAATTAATAAATTACCTCCTTTCATTAACCCTCAGCTCTCTCAGTGAGTTATGAAAAGATTGGTCTGGTAGACTTGAGGAGATGTGTTGCTCAGATCCTCCTTTGAGAAACAAATTGTTTAATAGTAGGGAATAGAGTTGGCTGATAGTCTCCAGCTTTTAACAGCTGTGGGTCTGCTGTGAACTCCTTGGAGTGGTCCAGTGACTCCAGCCAATGGCTGAGCAAATGATGGTCTCAGGTCTAGCCATTTCCATTCAATGCAGGACTTCTCTAATGGGCTTCTTCTTCCACTGGCGGAGTTTGTCCATCTGTATCAGGATCTGCCAGCTCCCTCTTTCCAATTTTGCTTCCTTCTCTTTCATTCAGAGCATTATTTCCCAATAAACCTTTTACACTACAAATTCCATCTCAGCATATAGCACAGCTGTCAAAAGTACAACCATAGTTAAGTTGATCTCTCTACTGATTTTGTACCTACACTTGGACTTTGCTGTCAGTCTCACTTTAAATTTACGATCAAGTAGGTAAGTGGGCCCTTTGTGTTGCTAGGCAGAGTAAATTTTCTTAGTCCATTTACTGTTTAATTCTCCTACATCATTATTTCATATTCTCTATTTTTCTCCCACTGTCTATGTATTGACAACTCTCAAATTTGTATCTCTGGCTCAGTCCTCATTCCTAAATTGTTGTTAAAATGTGCAACTTTGTTTTCTACCATATTTCAAATTAATTGCACCTGTCTGGCATTCCATATTCCCCTTTGATGCTTCAGTTTACTTCGTATGACTCATCACCATCTAGCATCCTTTCTATTTTATTTATTTATCTTATTATGTGTCTTTCTCCCTAGACTATCAGCTCAATGAGGGTAGGAATTTTTGCCTGTATTCTTTACTACTCTATTTTTAGTACACAGAACAGTGATGACATACAGTAGGTACTCAAAACATTTGATGAATACTTATAGAATAAATGAATTATATAATTCATTGTCCATTTTAGGTTTCCACCATCCTGTTCACAGTTTTAGGGACTAAAAAAGAAATGCATATCTAGTTTATGCCTTTGATCTTTTTATTACTTAGCTGGACAATTTTATACTGCCTTTGCATATACAAGTGAATTCATATTTTATTATAGCCCCAAATAACAGGGGTTTAGAAGTCATAAGGATGTTAGAATTACTGGCATATTGTCCACTTTTTGTACCACAAAGCACTTATTCTTTAGTGTCATGCCTATGAGAACTCAGTAATGTTCAATTCAGCCTTTCAATTTATATGTTTTGTTATGATTATTTAATAGCTTCATGTGGGTAATTCTTAATTCCAAAACAGTAACATAACAGTCTATTTGAAATCAAAACTGTGTTTCTTAATCTAGACCAAAGGATATTGCAAGCATTCAGATTCTTGAGTATTTGAGTTAATTAAAATTATTTTCTGTAGTAGCAACTCTGATTAAAGCAGAAGGTCTAAATAATTAGCTTTCAGCTTGGAAATTTAAACAGAAAACAATTCACGAATTTCCTTATTGCACTATTACCATTTATGTAATTATGACTTTGCAACCTTTATCTCCAGCCTACATCCCTTCTAAATGCTTGACTCAGACTCATTTACTTGTCTACCTACTAGATTTTTTCATCTGACTGTCCCTTAACGTCTCAAATATATAATCTAGCTCCATATGCCTGTAGCTCCCTTTATTTCTTGTTTCAGTGACTGACATCATCATCTACTCAGTTACCCAAGACTGAAATTAGGTGTCTTCATAGAATCATCTCTATGTGTATAATACTATGCTAGATGCTGACAGTGCAAAGTTGATTAAGAGATGGATCCTGTCCTTGAGTAGGTTATATCTAGTAGGAGAAATTGACATAAAATTATAATTTCACTTTTATTGTGGTCAGTGGTAAGAACGATATAGGAAAAAAATCTTTTTAAATTGGGTTAGAAATTTATTGAAAAATTCTTTTTGCTGAGTATTGAAGAATGGATCTTGAAGTTGAAAAGTAGGAAGAATATATCAAGGAGAGAGACCACTCAAAGCAAAGACAGGGATGAATTACAAAGCCTCAAGACTGAAGTGTGGTATGAGCTATTTGTATAACAATGTTGTATAACACAACAAATACAATGTTTATGGCAGTGAGGGTGGACTATGAATTGTGGGTAGATACCGACATACCATGCTAAGAAGCCATGGGCAGTGGGGAACCACCAAAAAATTTTAAGTAGAGTAATAGATAGGCAGACTTGATTTTAGATCTGTCACTTTATTGTTGTGGGGAGGATACAACACAAAGTAGGAAAAGCCAGAGAGAGATGCATTAGAAGGCTATTGCTTTGGTTCAGAAAAACAGGGACTGATCTGGATCAGTGAAAATAAGAATAGAAAGCAGTTAATATATTCAAAAAATATTCAGGAGGAAATTCTAAGTATTAGGTGATTACATGGTGACTAATGAAGAGGGAGTAGGAATGGTAGGTTTTTGCTTTGGAAATTGAAGAAAATTTTATGTTAATATCTAAGAGGAGAATTAGACTAATTAGAGATAAACACACACACACATACATGTCAAGTTAATATCCAATTCTGAAACAGAGGTAAAGAGAGATAATTGTTGAGATGGAACCCTGAGGGAAAATCAGGATTTGAATAAAATAGAAGCCCATGAAGGATATAAATAAGGAACAGTCAAACAGATATGGAGAACCCGGAAAGGGACTAGAATGTTTGATTACTCACTGAGAAGCTAGTAGAGCTAAATCCCCAAGTATAGGTTCACTAAGATGTAGGCTGAAATATGTCCATTGAGTCTGGGATTAGAATTTATGGATAAGTTAAAAAAAAAGAATTGAATTATTTGGATAAGAGTAGTTTTAGTTGGGGGGGGTAGAAATGGCACTTAGATTTTTCATAGGATGGATTGATTATATGAAACTATAAAAAAATGAATATAGACTATTCACTTAAGAGGCTTGGTTGACAAGAAATTATATGAAATTGAGTTTTGGTTAAGAGGGATTCCAATTTATGAGCATCCTACAGATGAGGAGACCACTGCATATTAAGGTCAAGTAGTTTTCCAGGAACACCTAATTGTAGGTGTTACACCCAAAGTCATAACTTTGATTCCAAAAACCTATTCTTGTTTTGAACTGAATAGATGGAGCAACATCAATAATGTAAATAACAAGGTGATCAATACTATCATACCCTATAATATCCTCTCCTTTTTGACCATACCATATTTCCTTGCAAGCTGTATGTGAACCTCATTTTAGAATGATAACAGTGGCAAAAAAGGAGAGGATGGATCAAAGAGGAGAGGGACTGTAGGCCGCAAAACGGAAGCTGGGAAGAAGAGTCATCAAAGATGACTTCTGGGTTTGCAGCTTGGTTGACTGAATTAAAGGCAATGCTGTTAAAAGGAGAAGGCGGACCCAGCAAATGAGCTATATGTTGGGAAAGGAAGGCAGAAGGGGGTGCAATGGAGAAGATTGTGGTGAATTTTTACAGTTCCTTGGCATCTGCCAGTCTTGATGTACTGATGAACATTCACAACAATGCATTTGGGAATTCTGCAACAATGGACCAGTTTTTCATTAGTGAAATAAATTTCTATATTCAGCATGTATCAACTAAAAAATGAACCAAAAATTAAAATTTATCAGAAACTGGCTAATTTGGAACCAACTTAGCTGGTTATTGGTATCACTTGTTTGCTAAGATTTTAAGTGGTAGATGGTCCCGAAGAGAAAAAAATTGTAAATGAAGTCATTTTTTGGGGGGGGGTCTACATCTATCTAAAGCAATTTTTGTAAAGTAATGACTTTGTACAAAATGACTTGGTTGAAATCACTGGGGAAAATTGTATGTTGCCTAGTCACATGAAAACCCTGTTTTTCCCTCTAGAGAGAGAACCTTGATACTTTAATTGTCATGTTTATCAGAGTCGAACTATGACATGAAACTCCTTACCTGGAATTAATCTAGGTGGCAGTGGGAAATTTGCAGAAAATAATTAAAGAAGAATGACAGATAACTGAAACCATATAATTCGAATCCACTATTCCATCAATACAACTGGAAGTTAATTTTAGAGTTTATACCCATTTCTTTTGAATCTTGAGCCTTGAGAAATAGTATCCTTTCAAACCCTTTAAACTGAAAGGCTAAGTAGAGGGAGACAAAGGAAGGAAATGCAGTGCCATTAAATTTTAAAATAATTTAAAAATTACCATCTCTGACTTCACAACTCGATTAACAGATGCTTCAGAAATCACAAAGTGAAAAAAAACTAAAAAATGCGACGCTAAAATTAAGAATATTTGATAAGTGTACTTTTTGCATTATTAACTTTAATTGGGGAAATTGCATTCGAATAAATGGTTCCAACATCTTAGAAATGAGTTTGAATAAATCCTGATATTTTCCTTATGTTTGTAAAGTGTTTATATATCCTGACAGCAACATCTGTACTCATGGCCTTTATTTCTATTACCCTAAAGGATCAAGGTCAGAACAGGGGCAGAACTCATCTGTAAGGCAAAACCTGGGTTTTTAAAATTTTAGCTATGCATTTGTTCTTCTGATACTCTGTCCTAAAAATTGGTATGAGAGTTACCAGTAAAGAAAAGGTCAGTATTAATTACAGCAGATTTAGCTTTCCTGCATATTGCATGAGACACGAGGATAATAATAGTCTCCTGGCTTCGTACTTTTGCATTATGTTAATGATCGTCAGGAAGGCAATGTGCCAGGAAGACTACCCAGCCTTCTTCTTCTGCCTGAGGTATCTGTGTTTTAATCCAAAATATCTATGTTTAAATTCAAATCCCAGAAGAAACTCAAATGAGTCTACTCTGTCTTATGAAACACTTACTTGTGCCAGTGAGTGGATTTTCACGCTGTGGTGCAGTCAGACACACTTCAGTTTTACAGCAAGCGTTCCTTACAGAGATGCTTCAGCTCTTTGCTTCCTCACTGGGTAGAACTTTGGCAATGGTCCAGTGAGACTGAGAAAATACTCTCAAATTAGGCACGGACTGGTGATAATTGCTAATTATTGAATGTCAATGGGTGAGAAAAGAAAAATCCATGTAATGGCAAAGAGATGGCATGTAAAAGTGCCAACCACACTGTCATAGTATTCACCCCATCAGTCTTTATAAAAAAAGGGGGGGGTAAATTCAATTAGGCTAAATAGATGGTTATTTAACAACAGTCAATAAAATATTTCTTTACTGTATAGTAAATAGGCTTATATTTAACCACAGCTTCGTATATTCCAGTGTTAATACCAGGGCAGTTTGTTTTCATAGCTTGATCTAAACAGCACTTTATGTTGACACTTCTATTGCGTATTTAATGAACTCATATCAAATATGCATGGCAAATAAATACTATGTTCCTGGTAAACCTTTATTCCTTCCCCACTCTCTTGAGCTTTTCAAGTAAAGTAACGTGCTTTTCACAATATATTTCTTCTCTCATAAAAATGCGTATCACAACAGTGTAACTAAATCTTATTTCAATATTTTTGCAAGGCAGAAAAGAGAAATCTAGATCATTGTAAGTGCAGACTTGCCACTGTTTTAAAATGCAGCTCGGAACTCTACCTCAGTTGGCCTCTGAGCAGCCAGTCTACTGAGAAGTACCCTTCTGAAAGAAAGGATTAAGGCTTCCTGAAAGTCCTTAATCTGCTGCCTATATGGAAAAACACTGTAGCAATACGTATGATGCTGCCAGTCAGCGTCAGGGCTGGCAGCGATGGCTGCCCCTAGCTTTGTATGTACGAGAGCACCTAGAAAATGGAGCTGCAGTGTGGCTCTGCATCAGGGCCTGGGAGCAAGTTATTGTTAATCTCTCCCAAGAACAAAGTCAGGAATATTGGAAGCAAGAAATTAGGGTGGTTGGACAGGTGTCTTTACTGTCATGAGACTCTTACAGAATAGTCTTACAAGTGACTTGGATTTCAAAGATTTGAAAGGGTCACATAATTGGCAGGTCCTTGAGTCTCCTATCTAATCCATATGTAAAGCACAAGTAGAGGCTGAATGGTGGAATGAGATAGATGAATACATGTACAATGTACTGCCTCTTGATTTCTGGCCAAGTCAGTTTCCGATTGTGGTCCTGCCACGAGTGTCACTTTCACTGAGGGAGGAGAGAATGGCAAATTGCTCCCCAGGTTTTAGAGATGGCATGTTGGTTCAGCTAAACAGAGAGCAAAATAGTGATTTCTTTCTTTTTCTGCAGACAGATATGAAGGCAGAAACTGCTTTGCAGTGTCTGTCTTGTCCAGAGACAGAGTGTGCGATCTGTAAAGGTTTTCCTGGTAATTAAATTTTGAAAAGGATATGAATCCCTTTATTTATATTGGGTAACTTTGAGACCAGAAATAACAAATGTTTGATTCTTTAGCTCAATGGACTTTGAAATAAATGCTTATTTTTGTTCATCTCTAGCTTTGGGTATTTTTTGAAATGCAGCTTTAAAGCTAGCCTTCCTTGTAATTCACTATGGGATGTCTTTATACACTGCTGACAGTAATACAACTCATTTTGGGTGATTAACTTAACCCCCAGTATTGCAAGTGTCGTGCTGCATTAGCATATCTTTCAAGGAATAGTTGCAGTGTGAGAAATTGCCTGTAGGATTATTTGCAACTAGGAACCTGTGAAATGTAAAATAAAATTGAAGACTATAAAGTAAAACATCAAAGCTACCTAAAATATTAATAGCCAGCACTCTAAAAAGTAATTTAGAAGATTGCATGAGGTAGTGAAAATTACTAATTTAAAAACAGACTTTAAAAAAAATCCAGGCGGGAGTTTAGAACAAACAACAGACAATAGAAATTCATTTTGTTCGTACTATAAAAGGAGTTCAAGAGATATTGAAACCTTGTCAGTGGAGAGGGTCTAAAGTTCAATATTTGACCAACCTGAACTTAAAGAAATATGAAAGCAAAGCTGACATTTTCTTCACTTCAAGATTGAAGGGAAAATATACTATACCCTTAGTAAAATATTGTAGTGGATTGAAAAAGCATTTTCAATCCCTCCTGGAAATTTTGTTTCACTGAAGCATTTGTTTTTTAACTTGTTCTGTGATATCTGCCTGTGGTTCAGAGGTCGTTTGGCTATTTCTTAGGCATTTTCCAGGTTCGAAGCCAATTCTTCAGTACTCTGTCATGCTCACTAGGTATTTGTTTTGAGAGGAAAAGTGTCAAGTGACATGGTGAGTGTACTTCTTTTCTTAAAGTGTAGAATTGGCTTTGTAGGCAGAATGCATGGATTTTGGAGGCATACATGTCTGGGTTCAATTGTGCCTGCCACCTACCAGCTGTGTGACCTTGGGTAACTTTATAACGTCTCTAAGTCTTTGTAAATAGGTCAGAATATGTACCTGAATATGTTGTCAAAGTTTCTATGAGATGACACTCAAAACTTTTAAAATACTGCTTGCTAAATAGCAAACATTCAATAAATGGTAGTTACTTTTATGATTCATTATTCAAGATGGCCGTTTCAGAGGTGGCCGTTAAGGCTCTGTGTAAAGCAATCATGATATGGCAGAACTGAAGTGCATTTTATGGTACTCTCCTACACTGAGAACAATTTTTCTCTGCTTGGATCAGTGATGGAGCTAAAGGGAGAAGGGGAAGGTGGAAGAGAAGGGGTGCATGGTGAAGTAGGAGAGGAGGTTTATACCTCTTGCATCTAGGAAATGGGGATTCAGTGCTCATGCTGGGTGCCTACATTTGTTGAACATCTTTTAGGTAATGCCTACCTAATACAGATAATATAAGTTAAAACTGGACATTTAAGTAAAGCCCATAATGTTTCCAAGTAGTTCAAGATGTCTGAGAAGTGCAGAAGTGTAGTCAGTAGGAGAGTGAAGTTAAAGCAAGACTGGAGTGAGTGAGTGTATTGAAGAAAAAACAAGAGGAAAATAGAAAAAGGAAGAAAAGATAGAAAAGAAGGAAAGGAATCATACATGTGAAAGAGGTTAAAAAAAGAACTAAAAGAAACAACTGGGAACAAAGATGATGGAGGTACTCTTAATGATGATAATACCATTTTATGAATACTGACTATTTGCTGGGCTCTGTCCTAGGCATTTTAGTTTTAGGGTTTGTTTTTCTTTTCTTTTCTTTCTTTTTTTTCTCTAATTCTTGAATTTTGAACAAAGATCTTATTAATTTCATTTATAAGTAGGGAAATGAGTTCAGGAAATTTATTTAACTTGTTTAAGATGTATAATATTTAGAAAATCAGGAATTTAGGAAATATGATGAAAATGATTTTTTAAACCATAGGTATCAAATGAGATCATGTTATACCTTGAAGAAATCAGAATATAATTATAGGAAAAGTCATTGTGAAAGTCATTTGAAGTTGAAATTAAACCATATAAAGTCCATTGAATTATAGCAGGAATATTGTTATTATAAATTGTATATTTATCCTTTCATATGTATGATATATATCATATATGCCATTCGATTTGTCAAATTATTATAGCACAAAGAAATCACATCTTTAATTACTACACTTATAGTCAGGCTTTCTAAAAATATTAATTGAGCAATCATTAGAAGCATACCACTTAAAAAATGCTGAGGAATTAATAAGATGGAAAACACAATACCTTCCTTTCCACTTTGGTACCAACAACTATTTTTTAGCAGATTATATTCTGTGTTTAGCATTGTACTAGGACTTTGTGTTCATGAGGGAAGAAAATTTGTGACCTGTGTTGTCACTGAGCTCATAATTTAGTTTGGGACCATGACATACATAAAACACTATAATATAAAAATACTAAGAAAACAAATAATTATAATAAATGATGTGAGCTAGTCATTGCTGGAAGAATTCAAAACCAACCCTTCATGACTGGAATATTTGGGGAAAATTGTTAATAAATGTTAGAAACTAATTTGTAGGGGCACCTGGGTGGCTCAGTTGGTTAAGCGACTGCCTTCGGCTCAGGTGATCCTGGAGTCCCGGGATCGAGTCACACATCGGGCTCCCTGCTGAGCAGGGAGTCTGCTTCTCCCCCTGACCCTACCACCTCTCATGCTCTCTCTCTCTCTTTCATTCTCTCTCTCAAATAAATAAATACAATTTAAAAAAAATTTAGAAACTAATTTGTAAGAAGTCATGTAAAAAAAATAAAAGTACTAAAATGAGACATTGAAAATTCTTCATAGGAGTATGAAAGGTCTAACTATGACTGAAAATACAGAAGTCAAAAAAGAAAAAATTTACTATATAAGAATGAAGATCATCTGCAAAGTAAAAAAAAAAAATGCCTTAAGCAAAGGTAAAACTCAATGGGCAAACAATTGGTCAGTGCAACAGTATATGAGACAAAGGGATCTCTCAACTACAGAGAATGCTTATAGAAATTGTTAGGAAAAAGACAAATGACCCAAAAGAAAAAATGGACCCAGGTTATGAACTGACAGTTCATTGACGATGAAATACAGCATATGAAGATTTGCTTAACCTCATTTATGACACACATACAAATGTAAAATACACTGAAATACTATTTTTCAATTATTTAAACTAGGACTAGAACCCCAAATAAACCACACGGACTAGTCAGAAAGGCAGAATCTCCAAAGAAATTTTGGTGTAATGTCATAGCAAAAGGGGGAAGGATGCTGGGTAGAAGAAAAAAAAAAAAAAATCAGCTATCTTGTATACATGCTAAAACTACACCATGTTATTATTTTACCGGGAACACTTTATGCCCTGGTTATTTCTAATGAGGAAGTTATGTATTCTGTAAAGGTTCAACATATTTTGTGTATTCAAATATGTTTTAAGATCAAGATGTTTTCAATCAAGATGGAGTGACAGGACATCAGATTTATCCTTCCCAGTCTAAATAGCTGAAAGAGTAGACAAAGTGTATTTGAGTTTTCAAGAACTTGAACATTAGAGAATGAAGGGCAGCAATTCCTAAGAGTCAGGTAACATATGAGGTGAGTCTTATAATTGTCCCAGCTTATTGGTGTGAGAGGATTTCCAGGCTGCAGTGCATGGAGGGGAAACCCAGGCAATGCCTGGCAGACTTTGTGATTTGGGAGGAAAGGAGCTGAGAGCCTTGGGAGACTGAGGTGCACAAAAACCTGCCAACCAACCAAATAAAAAATTCCTGTAGGTATCTGTAGGGAGTCCTCCTGGAGTAATTAGGAAATTACTGCTCAGCAAATATGTGTGAGAAAACTACTGGAGGCCAAGGGAAGAACTAGCTCATAGCATTAACAGCAACAGTAGTCAGAGCTCACACTAGGCCAAGAATATTGCTTATTTCCCAGCCAGACTGGAAAATCATGTAATTCAGAGAATTGGGTAAATATTCAGAAGGGTCTTGCCTCAGTAGAGGGGAAAAATGAGACGTCGACTACTGTTTTACTTCAGCCTAACAAATATTAAGAGCAAGATCCAAAAGGATCAGACTATTTCCAAGTTACTTAACTGGATCCCAGAACAAAGCTCAAGAATTTTAGAGGAATATAAAAATATCCAGCACCTAACAAGGTATGATTTATAATTTCTGGCATATAATCAACAAATTACCAGTCATGAAAGGAAGTAGGAAAATAAAATACATAATGAGGAGAAAAATTAAGCAATGAAAAGCAGCCCAGCTCTGAAGCAGAGATTAGAATTAACAGACAAGGACATTAAAACAATTATTATAAATGTACTTTATGTATTCAAAAAGATAGTGGAAAATAGAAAGTGTTATATAGAGATATGGAAGATATCAAACTTCTGGAGATGAAAGGTCTAATGTCCAAGATGAAATGTGTACTGGATAGGATTAACGGTAGACTAGACATTGCAGAAGAAATGATTAGTGAACTTTAAGATCTATCAGTAGAAGCTATCGAAAATGAAAACAGAGATGGAAAATATTGAAAGAAAACAACAAAACCAGATCATCAGGGAGTTGGGGACAACCTCAGGCAGCCTAATGTATATGTAATTAGAGTCCTGAAAGAGAGGAGGACAGAAAATATTTGAAGAAATAATGATGAACATTTTCAGATTTGATGAAAACTATAAACCCACAGATCCAAGATGCTCAATTGAACCCCAAGTAGAAATTATGCTAAGACCCCCAAAATCTATTTATTCAAAATGAGTGATGAAATAAAAATCTTAAAAACAGCCATGTGATCTACAGAGGAACAAAAAAATAAGGATGGCATCAGATTTCTCTTCAGAAACAATGTGAGTGAGAATATAGTGGAGCAACACTTTGAAAGAAAAATAACTTCGGGGGCACCTGGGTGGCTCATTTAACATCTGCCTTTGGCTCAGGTAATGATCCCAGGGTCCTGGGATTGAGTCCCGCATCAGCGGGGTGTCTACTTCTCCCTCTCCTTTTGCTGCTCCCTCTGCTTGTGCGCTCTCTCTCTTTCTCTCTCTCAAATAAATAAAATCTTTTAAAAAAAAGTTATTTATTTTTATTTTTATTTCATTTTTTCCTCCCTGGCTGCTTGAAGCCCGGTTGCCATCATGAATAACACAGCAACTATCCAGACCAGGAAGTTCCTGATCAACTGACCTCTTCAGCAGAAATAGATGGTCACTGACGTCCTTCACCCCGGAAAGGCAACAGTACCTAAGAGAAAAATTCAGGAAAAACTAGCCAAAATGTACAAGACCACACCAGATGTCATATTTGTATTTGGATTCAGAACCCATTTTGGTGATGGCAAGACAATTGGCTTTGGCATGATTTATGATTCCTTGGATTATGCAAAGAAAAATGAACTCAAACATAGACTTGCAAGGCATGGCCCGTATAAGAAGAAAAAGACATCAAGAAAACAGTGAGAGGAACACAAGAACAGAATGAAGAAAGTCAGGGGGACTGCAAAAGCCAATGTTGTTGCTGGCAAAAAGAAGTGAGCTGGAGATCGGACCACCAAAGGAGTAAAGATGCTGCCATGGCTTTATCTGTGGTGATTGTGCAGATTTTTCATGAGAGGATTCATGAACTAAGAATGTTAATGTGAAAAAAAAAAAAAAGAAATAACTGCCAAGGAAGAATTTTGTAACCAGGTCATCTTCTATTTCAGCTTAGAGATGGTGAAACCTGGAGATAATAGGAACATGCAACATGCAACAGGAAAATGCAAACTGCAAATTAATGATGTTTTTCGAATTTACCAGAGAATTGCAATGGGAATTATTGGGGCAGTAAGACAACTACAGAGAGAAATAGGACCCAAGCATTTGCTTACCTGGGGCAGGCACCACTGGCTGCTTAGAAGATGGTAAGAGGATATAGCTAAAAATTGTTAACAAACTGCTAAAGACGGAATGAAGGTTGGCATCAGAGTGGAAAGCTCTCAGGGACTTCAGATACTAATAACATTCTCACACTATTACAAGAAAAGCCTTAACCCCACAAAGCACTAACAGGCATGGGGAAGAGTCCTGAGATAGGTTTCCTCATGGTTCTCTTTGGGGGAAGGGAAGGATGGCCACTGCCAAAACTCTGCCCACAACTGTTTTTCCTATTTCTCTTTCTAATCAAAAGCCTTAACCTTTGAGGGTGGGTAGTGGTGGTGAAGAACAACAAAAATATGTGTTTTAGGGCACTGGTGGGAACCCACTGCAGTTTGGAATAGGGAATTTTTTAAAAAGCACCACCTTCGGGGAGGAACAGATCCGTTCCAGGTTCAACATTACAGTAGGAAGAGAGGCAGGAGTATTTTGAAGGACCCCAGCTGGACTCATAGATAATGTATCCAACCTAAAATTAAGGCAAACAAGTGTTGAGTAAAAATAACAGTAGAATATAGCTGAGAGAGCTGCAAGGAAGAGATTCTGTCTGGGGAGAAGTACGCCAGGAAACACAACACCAACGGAGGGAGCACATGCTTTAAAACCTACCTTGGCAACCATCCCACACCCTAAACCCAAGATACCACTCAGGGAATTTGAAGCCTATGGTGAATCCAGACCACTCATAGCAACAACAAATCTCAAACACAGCCCAACTCCTGACTAGATTAACATAAACCCTGCACTAATTGGTTTTAATATTTTTTTAAAAAGTGTGCTTATTTCCAAGCATAAAAATATTTATCTCAATATCTAGTGTCCCACACAAGATGTCTAGCTTTCAGCAAAAAGCTGTGAGGCATCCAAAAGACATGGGAAAACATTCTAAAGAGACAAATCAATCACTAGAACTAGGTTCAGTATGACACAGGTGTTGAAGCTCTTTGACAGAAATTTTAAAATATATATGAATAATATATTAAAAGCTCTAATGAAAAAGTTAGTTTGCAAAGTAAGATGAGATGGGTAATTTCAAGAAAGAAATAGAAAGTAGGAGAAATCAAATGGCAGTGCAAGGAGTGAAAACCTTGCTAATAGAGTGAAAACCTTGCTAATAGAGATGAAGAATGTCTTTCATCAGCCCATCAGTAGACTTGATACAGCCAAGAAAAGAATCCGTGAACTTGAAAAGAAGGCAACAGATCACACAAACTAAAACACAAAGTACAAAGAGTGAGGGGATAAAAAGTAAAACAGAATAGAGCATCCAAGAGCTGTGGGACAATACAAAATGGTTTAAAACAGCCATAATTGGAATTCCAGAAGGAGAAGAGAGAGAATGGGGTAATAGAAATATTTGAAGAAGTGAATGCCAAAAGTTTTCCAAAACTAGTGACAGACATGCAAACTAGTCTAAAAAGAGAAGATAACGTAAAGTAGGTAACGTAAAGTAGGATAAATATCATAAGGCCACACCCAGAAATTTTCTATTTAAGCCACTGTAAATGAAACACAAAAGATAATCTTGAAGCCACCCGGAGGTTAAAAAGATATATTACCTATGGTGGAGTGAAATAATAATTACAGCAGACTTCTCATCAGAAACCGTGGAAGCAAGAAGACAAGTGTGTAACATCTTTAGAATGCTGCTAGCAGAAAAACAAAAGCCTGTTAACCCAGACTTCTATGCCCAGCAAAGACATCTTCTATACGTGGAGGAGAAATACTTTCTCATACACACAAAAAGGGAGAGAATTCATTTCTAGTAGACCTACTCTACATAATGTTTTAAAGGAGGCCGGGTTTTTTTGGTTTGTTTTTTGTTTTTAAGGAGGTTTTTCAGGCAGAAGTATTATGATATCAATCAGAAGAAATGAGGCATATTGAAAATGAGTAAGTTAAGGTAAAATGAAATTTGGATTTTTCTTATAGCTTAATATCTCTAAAAGATATTAATAATTTAGTCAGAAATAATAATGATATCATGTGTACTTAGTGTATATGCTTTAAAAATATGACAGTGGTGCAAAGAATATGAGGGAGGTATTGGGGATGTAGTTTTATAAATCCAACATTACAACTTAAAGTGGTATATTATTTGAAGATAGATTCAGATGGTTTGAAAATGTACATTGAAAAACCCTATGGCAACCCCCAAAATGGTTTAAAAAAATACAAATCATAATTCAATAGAAGAGATATAACGGAATCAGAAAAATTGATCAATTAACCCAAGAGAAGGCAGAAAAAAGTAGAAAAAAGAACCTGAGGACAATATGATCCAGCTGTTCCACCTCTAGGTATTTATTCAAACAAAATGAAAACATATACCCATGGAAATATTTGTATACAAATGTTCATAGCTGCTTTATTTGTAATAGCAAAAACCTGGAAATAATCCAGATATCTACCAACAGATATATGGATGAGGAAATTGTGTTGTATACACACAGTGGACTATTCAACAGTCAAAAGGAACGAACCATTGATACATACAACAATATGGATAAACCCAAAACAATGATAAATGAAAGAAGTCGGTCAAAAAAAAGAGTGTGTTTTTGTTTGTATAAAATTCTGGAAAAGGCAGACTATTCTAAAGTGACAAAAATAGATTGGTGGTTGCCTAGAAATGCAGCATGGATGTAGCAAGAGAAAACTTTTGGGGGCGTAGGATATGTTTATCTTGATGTGATGGTTTTGTGTGTGGGTGAAAACTTAAGCTTATATCCATTAAATATGTGCAGTGTGTTGTATGTCAATTATATCTCAGTAAAGCTGTTGAGGAAGTATGTTTTGTAGAGATTTATTATAGCACTTTCCAGTTTGCAACAACTGTATTTTAATTTCCTTCCAACTTCACTGTGCTTCCATAAATTTGTTCTTATACTTTCCTGATGCAGGATCAGAATATCATGCCTAACTTCATTTATGCAAAAATTATGGCCCAAAACTATCAAAAATTTACCCTTCATCATACACTACTACTAAGTACCACAAAGTCTAAAACTCTGACCTTCGATTTCCACCTTCTGTTCCTCCTATGAAGTCATCTTGTGGCTAGCTGCTCACCAAATTGTTTCGCTCATCTTCCTGGGCACACAGCTATATTACATTCCCTATCCTCCTTTTGCAGTTAGATATGGCCATGCAACCCAAATCTAGCTAAGAGAATGTAAGCAGAAGTGATAGGTACAACTTTCAGACCTGATCCTTAAACATCTTTTGTGTGTGATCTTTCTTGCCTTTCCGTGAGGACCCTTCCAAGACCCTCTAAGAAGGAAGAGCCACAATATAAAAATGCCTTTGTCTGTAAATTAAAATTTAGAAAGCTGCATGCTTACCACGGACAGTGGAATTAGACTGTTATGTGAGCCATGAATTGAATTTTATTGGGTTAAACCATGAAATTTGGCAGTTGGTTTGCTACAGCATCCATATTATAATAACTAATATACGCTGCTAATTTTTACCAGCAGTAGTGGAGATAATAAAGGTGACCCTAAACATAGCAGTGTCTTTCCCTGCACAAATCTTTTTTTTTTTTAAGCTATTTTTGTACATTACTCTGGGGCCAGATTCACAATAGATATTTAATAAATGCTTTTTAACTTTCTTGGACTTATTTTTTCCATTGTCTTTTTGGAATACAGGAACAACAGAAAAGAATATACATTTATTTGTTTCAATTAGTATTTCTATATGAAAAAATTTAAAAAGATACTTTTAGAAGTTTTGTCAATACAGATGTCTCACAACTATACTGTCACATAATAGTTTTCTCTATTATCTGTAAGAATAAGAATCATAAAACATTGTGATTGAGAGAAATAATTACTATTGAAATAGAGTGCGTATAAATCTTCATATAAGTTACTTGCAGAAAACTTATTCACACTTTTGATCAAAATTCCATTATACAATTCCAAATTATGTTTTCTAAAACAAGTTACAAAACAAAATACTTTTCTTTCATACAAAATCATCTTGTAAAAGCATTATTTTCATGAATCATGATATTTCATTTCAATTTGTGGTTGTTATTTCTAAAGAAACTAAGTGGCTCTATTTCTACACAGGATTTACTAAAACAAACTGGGCTACATGAGTACAGAAGGAATAAAGACATTTGGTTCTGATGTTAAACTAACTGATGATTGTTAAAAATGCTACCTATGGCATGCCTTTTCTGGGTAGATTCAGAAGATGTGATACCACCTCCACAAGGCTTGCATGTGGCATAACCACTGGCCCTGAAGTGCACACACCCCAGAGGAGGGAAAAAGGGGGTCTCTTCTCAAATTGCAAGAAATATCCTTTCTAGAGAAATGACTACAATCATAGAAGAATTGCTGTTTCCTTGAGGAATAAGAAAGGAATGTGTGTGGGCATTTGGGAGTCTGGAGTTTAGAGTGGGAGATGTGAAATGACTACTCTAACACGTAGAAAAGCCCTTCCCTGCAGCACATTTTTGAATCAAGCTCTTACTTGACAAGTACAGATGGGCTAGGAAAAAAATGTGAACTAACTCAGTTCAGAGGGTAGTGTTACCTGGGGGCTATGTACTTTACACACTGAGATCACAGATGTTCAATGAGCATGAGATATTCTTGATGAAGCTCTGTCCTTATTGCTTTATTTGCTTATTTATTAGAGATACCTATTAATTAGTGAAGTAGGTACATGTTTGGTAACGGATAGACTTATTCCATAAATACTGAAAATAAAATCTTCATCCAAAGAGTGGAGAGCTTAAGAAAGAGCTTGAAAAGGTTGGGAATACCCCAAAGAGAGGTTGAAGAGAGAGCCTTGAGGCAGTTCACAGGTCATAGACCTTCAGATGAGTGAGGAGTCACTCAAAACCCTCCTCTATACCTTATTCAAAATATATCAATGGACATAATGTGAATAAATCAACTCCATTCCTCTGCCTTGGAAGATCATAAATAGAAAATCAAAGAACTAAAATCAGAGGGCTAAGAAGGACTTAGAGAAGTCACAGAGTTCACCAGTTTGCCTCCCAGCATAGGATGGCCTCTAAGTCTAACAAGGCAGGTGATGAATATTCTTAAAGGTGGCTGGTGGTTCACACTGTTCAAATGGAGGTCCAACTACCATTTATTAAAGGAAAGAGCTTTTGTTCCCCCACTGATATCAGTGGCAGAACTGTTCTAACTAAAGTATATGTTAAATATCAGAAGGCATCAATACACTTACAGAGGATTGTATTTTTTGGATTTCACAGTAACATTAGGCAGTGTGTTTTAAAATTGTAACTTTGAAATTTAAAAAAAATTCAAATTTCTTCACCACTGATAAAATTGTGATTTAATTTTATTTTTTTAATTTAATTTTGTTTTTCAGCTGCTCAGTTTGATTCTCCTTGGCTCATCTACACTCAGGCAGAGGGTGTGCATCTACACTCAGGTCTGTTGCTCCTTCAGTCCTGCCTCCATGCTCTGGTGCATCCCTCCTCAGACCCCAGTACCAGTGGTAGCCTAAAATTGTGGCCTTTAAATCTGTGCACTTATGGGACAGATTCTTTAAAACTGTTTTTGCCTTTACTTTTCTCCCTGTCCACAAGTAGTTGTAGCTGGATTCTTTCTAAATTTCTCCTATTTTCCTTACTTCTCCCTCTATGAGATCCTGAGACTCATGATTTGGGCTTAGAAAAATCCGGTATAATGGAGAGAACCCTGGACCCCTGAGAGTTGTCTGAGTACAGGAGGGACAAGTAAACAGTTTTAGGGTACTGTGGTAGAGGCTTTGATGGAGTCACGTGCAGCAAGCAAATCACCAATGGGCTCGTTAGCTCTTGCTGGAGAGTCAGGGAAAGTATCTTTGTAGTGATTTGACCAAGAGGAAGGATGGGTGAAGGGGTGGTGGTGTTCCACAGAGGAAACAGCACACACAAAGTTGTGAAGTTGTTAAATAGCATAGTCCATTCAGTGCCTAGTAATCAGTCGTTACTGAAGTTTAGAGTGGGTAGCATGGAAAACCGCAAAGTAGGTATAGGCCAGGACATGGAGGGACATAAATCATTATGGACAAATTTTTGGCTACTACCATTGACATGTTATTAAATCTTAATCTTTCTGGCTGTTCCTTCTTCCCATGAGAGTAATACAGTAATTCACTAGCAGAAGGCCCACAAAGGCTAAGAGGGGCTACTATGAACATAGCTGGAATCAGAGTGGTAGGGAGAGCTACAGAGAAAGCAACCTAAGAAAGACACTTTTATAACCCTGCCCAGCTGCCTTTTCTTGCAGTGATGCATTCTGATGAACCTTCCTGCTGGCCACAACCACCATTATCTGTAAGGCTTAAACAGCTATGTTTGTCATTTAGATTTTGGTGGTAAGACCCCACTTTAATTCAGGTCAAAGGTTGACCTGAACTTAAAGGGAAAGAAACAAGGTTGTGAGATAACCAGAAGACTAGCTGGTACAGTTTTGTTGTCATGCATGGAAATACCCACTGCTTTGGATCCCAAGCCATTCAAGAGACTATGTTCTCCTCCTATTCCCTTCCAGTACAGTGTGGTTTAGTATTGCACCACTTCCTTCATATGCTGACAAGAGTCACATAGCACTGATTCATTTGTCTGAACTGTCCTTCTTAAAAGCTGATCTGAGCTACAGAGTAAGTTCCAACATTATTGGAACTTGTCTCAAGTTGCAAAGTCAATCTCCCTTTAATTATGGTGTATTTGGATAGCATTTATTCCATAAATAAGAATAAAAAAAGTTGAAAATGAGTTTCTGAGAGTTCATGTAGCAAAGAAGTGGAAGCCCAAGTGGATTTCTTCATTGTTATTACAGTAGCAAATATGTTGAAAGTGCAGGTCACTACGTGAGTTGGTTTCCATCTTGTATTCGTTCATTCATTCATCTTGTAGTCCACCTTGTATTCCAGGATAATGTAAGAGGAGGCTCTCAGGTTAAGCAGGGACCTGAATAGTAAAGAGTAGTGCCGTGTCAAGGCTTGTCTGAATCTTCCCCAAGATTTGCATTTTCTCAAATATAAAGGTGGTGTGTTATGTCAGTCTGGCTTCAAGCTTAATAATGAAAACAAGGCTGACTCCTTGTCCTAAAATATAGATAGATAGATCATAGATAGATAGATAGATGATAGATAGATAGATAGATAGATAGATAGATAGATAGATAGATGATAGATAAGATAGACAGATTTTAAAAAGAGAGAAAGAAAGAAGGAACCAATCTCCAGCCTGGATCCCAGCTTCTCAGAATTCTGCCAAGCCCCAGTTTAAGCGTAAGTTTCTGTTTTACTACTCTTGTAAGTTGCTGTTCTCAGTGCCATATTCTGCTACATGTTAAGGGAGCAGGTTTTCTTCATCCTATACTGTCCACAAATGTCTAAAACATGACTGTATAGGAATGAATTTTCAGGACAATGGAATTAGCTGGCGTAGAGAAATATTTGTTGCCAACTGTCCCATATCCTAGCTTCATTCTTGCTCAAGTAGAGAGGCTAGTACACAACTGTGGACTCTTCCTATATATAAACCCCTTTCTGTGAATCTCTTCCAAACATGTCTGGGTCTCTGGAAATAATGAGCGTATGAAATGGTGGTCTGGTTTGCATGGGAAGGTGTTCCAGATTAAAAGCCTGTTCAAGAAGGCTTCGTTTCACTTCTTACCATGTAGACAACAGGTCAGTGAATTTTTTTTGAAATTAAAATTTATTGTCTGAAATGTATTCCATACAAAATGATTCCATTTGAGATCATATTTTAGAGTTCATATTAGCAACTTAAACTAATAATTTTAAGATGATTTTTTTAAGCACTGAAGTTTAAGAAACACATCCTCTTAGGTTTTAATGGGTATGTCATGTTCTTTGATACTTGATTTATAAGAGGTAAGTTATTTCCCATATCACTGTGGTCTTCTTCAGACATAGGATCAAAGTAAGATTCCTTAAATTTTAAGACTGTGGTTGTTGCCAGTAAGATTTATTCAGTTAACTTTCAGGTTATTATTTTTGTTAATATGAATTTTCACAAACTAAGTGGTCTGAAAATAAGTTATTATACAGTGTGACAAAGTAGGTTTGTACATTTCTCACCAAAAGTATTGTGCTGAAAGCACAATTTTCATTTTGTTTTTCACATGTAAAAATTAAAGGCCGATTTTAGAACAAATAACTGCCTTGACTTCATATAGCTTTCTTTTCTGTTTGGGGCTCTCATTGCCTATAACAGATGAAGCAGTTTCAGTAGGACGGTTCTACTGTTTAATTTGATGTCCTGACATCCTAATGGTTGCATCACGACATTTAGTTGTCCCAGATCTCTTTATGCTGTTTTCTGGGAGTGACAGAGTCGAAAAAATATGCCTCTTGAAGCTGTCATTCTGCTTAGCTCCTCCTCTGCAATTACATTTGCATGCATAATACATCATAACAAATTAGATGTCGCAAAGACAAACAACAGGAATTATGTGAGCTCGCGGTGAGAACTGTGGCTGATGTAACAGGCGAGGAGGGGATTGGAGGGTGAGGGAAAGAAGAAAAAAAAAACTAATTCATGAGAACCACCATAGAAGATGGCAGCTGAAATTTATCTTCTCATCTTTTTAAGGCCAATAATCAATTGCAGAAAAGTAAATGAAAAGGGAAAATTCAAAACCAATTTGGTTACTACCAGTCTGATAGGAGATTAAAATGAAACAGTGGTATTTTGTTCTAGAGGAGAAGATATTCATTGGTTTGGAGGCAGTACAAGTAACGATGACACAGAGGAAATCTCTTTATTTCACATGTTAACCTGGGGAAAAAAAAAAAAGAAAAGAAAGATATTGAGGTTGTAATTCAAGCTTATTGGAAGTGTTTTCTACTAGACTGGAAACAATCTTCTTGACTGAATGAACCTAGGCTAAAATTACAGCAATGCCCATAAACACCTCAGCCACTCTGTTGGGCTCCTACCTTATAATGACTGGATTAAAGTGTTTTTCTTATGTGATTGTATGTCTTCTGGCCTCCTGACACACGAAATTGGCCAATTTAGAAGCTCTGGTACCTGATGGTCATCGAAAGGCCATTGTCCCTGAAGTGCTATTAGTACATGTCATACCTTGGCCAATAACTGGCACAAGAACCAGGCCCTTCTCTAAAAGGTTGGAATAGCCACTTTCAAAATGATGAGAATCAGTCAATATCGGCTGATGATTTTAAAGGTTTTACTTAGTCTGACAAAAGAAGGGGAAGCAGGAATAGGACTCCTGGTTCCCTTTGTTTTTGTCCTCCCCTCCCCCGCCCCCATCTCTTTCCATCTTTCATACTCATTTTCTGTCTGTTTTCTACAAATACATAAGGGAAATAATAAATTTTCAGTAACATGGAAGTTGGATTAAATTCAGGAGAAGCCCAAAATATTAGTGCGGCTACAGTGCATGCTGTAAATCGTTGCTCTCTGTCCTGCTGTCCTCGGCTTCTATTTCCTTAGCTTGCTCCCTCCCAGCCCTCTTGCTTCTCCTCTGATCTCAGGCCAGGCATCCCACTCTGCAAGGAGGCACGTAACAGATTGCTTCAGCGAAGCATTTGCCATTCTCCAGGTTTCTTCTCATCATTCTCTTGCAGCCTTTTTTCCAGTGCTCCTGACAACGTGGAAGAACTCCCCAGCCAATCATTTCTGGCATTCCATTGGTTCCATGGGGAGATCCGAGGAAGCCCATCAGCCTCTGCTAGGCTGATAACCATCATTGCTTCTAATGTGTGCTTCGGCATTTCTCATCACAGCATGCATCTGTTGGGGAGATAAAAGGAGAGATTTACAAATATATAATCAGCAGATGTATGAAGGCTGTCGAAGCAAAGTAGACTAAGAAGGAGGCATATCCACATTTTCTTGGGGGTAAGAGTGGTTAAATATGCTGGCTTTTGTATGATTAGGTCATTACTAACACCTGGAGGCTGTCTCGGTCCTTGGAGGAAAACCGTGGCGAATATTTGGTAACGAACACATTTGGTTCACAGAGGGGGTTATTCTGGGCCAGATTGGAAAACATTTTAAAATGGAATATTGCTTGCATAAAAGAGGCAGATATCTCAGCTTTGCTTCATAACAGGAGTTCTCTAGTGGATTCTTCTGCATAATGGAGCTGTATGGTAGATCTATGGAATATCACACTCTGATGTCAGAAAAGCATACATATCCTCAGCCAAATGTTTGCATGTGCATTAGAGCATATACAGTATTATTTCATCACTGTCTCCCAGGCCCTTGTGTATTAGCTCCCCAGCCCCACTTGTAGAAGGAACCTCCCTTAAAACCAGTGGGGTTTTTCAATACCAGTGAAGAGTTTTCATAACTATAGTCCTTTAAATATTATTTGAAGTCTATCTCTTGTTAATCTTTAATATTCTCCTTCCCCCACCCCAGAGGTTTCCTATGTGAGAAACATGGAAAATTTTGGAAACTTTTCGAATAAGTGTCAAGATTATTTCATATTTGAGGCTTGCCTTTCACCTTCACTAATATAAAACTGATAGATATTATTGTCTCTCTTCATAAAACACATTTTATTGATGACTTTCTCCAGCACGTGTTAGAAGCCATATTTTTTTTAAAAAGAGAGAAAGGACAGATTGGAAACTTGTGGGGAAGGAAACCAATACCAAGAAATTAATTACTTAGCCTTTGCTTGACAACAAGAAAAACTTAGTGTGGTGATTTCTCACTGTGGACCCAGATTTCTAGAAAACTATACATAACCAAGAGAAGCTCTGGGGGTCACACTAAGTCATCAGGATATTGGGAGGTTGCATTAAGATGACACTGTCCGACAGAGAGGAATTGCTTGCTCCGGTAAGGGATTAAAAATTTAGTACTGTAGGATATTATATCATTCTAGGCCTCTCTCTATCCCCTTCCACTTTCTCTCACACTGCCTAGTCATTTTCTCCTCGCTGCTCTATCTATGGTGAATATTTCATGCTTCAAAAAAATTTTTTAGAGGGAATCTTTCAGCTTTTTCCTTTGGAAACTTTAATTTTGTGGGCTACATTTTCTTAAACATGAAGCTTTCCTTTTTCTCTGCTGGAATTAGAGGAAAGAAGTAACGTGGATGCTGAATACTATGTCTTCAGTAAAGCAAAATGGCAGTGATTTTTGGATGGAATAAAATTAATAGTTAGGGACACTAAATGAAGAATGGCACAGGATAGTGTCAATGCCAGCATTGCACATGCAGGCTTCTTTGGTTGAACATCACCTAAGCTATTTTAGAACACAGCTACATGTCTTTAATGATTACAAATCTTCTTTCATCCCCAGAGTGAGATGAGAAAGAAATTATATCTGTTTTTCTTCATTGTCTTAAAGGTATATGCGTAATCTATATGATAAACATGTGGCAAGCAACTGGCACATAAATAATTCACCAATGTTGAACAACGGATGCATTCCAGAATGCCATTCGACACATCCCACCTCACCCTTCCCCCTTCTCGCCCTATTCAATACCAGCATGACCACCTTCGAATAGGTATGTTCAATTAAATCTAGGAACTCCTCAATTTCTATTATAACTCCAGAAACAAAATGAAACTCCTCAGTTTCTGTTATAACTCCAGAAACAAAATGAAACAGAAAAATTATCACTTTTAAAATACTGTATTCCCTTTGTAAGAGGTGAGATTTCCCCTCTCCTAGTCAAATGATTTTGAAAGTCAGATAAAGCTGAAGTTAGAGAGGATTTCTCTCTCCCTACTTACATCCTACTTCATAGAATTTCTATGAGTCATATTGTTTTAAGGGTTCATAAAAGAATGCACTTGGTATTGTACCAATTTAATGTTCCAAAGGAAACATTTGCCCTTGAGATTCTTCTAATATGCTGCATTTGGATTCAATGAAAGAGGTTATGTGCATAACTTTTGTTGTCTACTGGGTTTTTGTGTGGTCTGTCTGATGGTGATTTGGGGATGAGAAAGGAAATGAGAATCAATATTGTATTATCAATTTCTGTTAATCACCATCAGCCTTCTGTCCCTCCCCCAACACATTCCCATCCACCTGCACAATATTCTCCTTTTATGGTATTAGTATATTGATAAAACCTTACTTTACAGCCTAAACATAATATTGTGGCAAAAAGGAAAAAAAAAATAAGCCATTTCAGAACAACTGTTGGTTTTGTAGCCAAACTTTTCTTCAGTTCTTGATGCAAAAAATACAAACTGTAAAAATTTCATTTTTCCCATACAGTCAATAGCTAGTCACATTACTATTTTATGTGATAGATATGACTATTCTGTGTGATCAAATGACTTTTCAGTTCTTAATTTGGACATATCTTTTGAACACTGAGAATAAAATATTAAAAATATTCAGAAGTTTATAGTATTGTAACATCCTCTATGCCTGCAGCTTTCCCTCTGTGTTGGTACTGGTGAGCAGATATTAACAATAACACTTGGAGAACTTTATTATCCAATTTTGTGTGCATTCAATAGGATTATGAGTTTTTGATCATACAAATGCAAAAGAGATTTGGCAGTAGCAGGAAGCAACATAGTTCTAGAAGCAAATTTCCATTTTATTAATCTGAGATAGAACTACTTTTTCCAAATTGCTACACAGCTTGAATTATCCGTTCAGCTTTCTCTGTTTATTCTTTGCACCACTAACCTCAGAATGTTAGTGGTTTATATAAATTCACAATCCTATGAAATCTGGGGGACTAGAAATCTTTGGATGCTATCCATACAACTAAGATGCAGCCAATAAAATTTTTAGCTTTCTTTGTAGGTGGTCTTTGTTGGTCTTGGTTAGTGACCTGTGTAAGTAGAAGCGATGAAGAAGACTCTTGAGATTTATTTAAGGTAAATAATTTTAACAGTTCACAAATTTGCTAGAAATTTCTCTAACGTGCCTTTGAAATCTATGTTGAAATCCTCCTCTGTATGAGGAACTCTTAAAGTGAGGTGTCTCATTTACTTCAGAAACCCAGCCAATTTTTAATTCTACCCCGCATTAGTAATGTGGATGGGGAGGTTCCATTACAAAAAGGTGAATCTGGAGCTCTTCTGCAGAGGGCATTCTCCTGACTCTCCCATGGCCTCTTTCACACTAAGCCACATTTACACAAAATACCCTGAGGCTTATGCTGTCTGGATGAGCCTCTGATTATCACCTGCTGTGTTCTGGTCACATCTTCTTCTTCTTCTTCTTTTTAATTCTTTATTTAAATTCAATTTAATTAGCATATACTGTATTATTAGTTTCAGGGGTAGAATTTAGTGATTCATCAGTTGCATGTAACACCCAGCCACTCATTACATCAAGTGCCCTCCTTTATGCCCATCACCCAATTAGCTCTTCCCCCACCCACGCCCCCTCCAGCAACCCTCAGTTTGTTTCCTGGAGTTCAGCGTCTCTTACGATTTGCCTCTGGTCAGCACATCTTCTTCCCGAGAAAGTTGGCATCATCTCACAGTTCTCCTTCCTACCCCCACCTTGGACAACTTCAACTTCCGTATGGAGAATACACCTGACAACTAAATTCAGTGTTTAAAAAAAAAAAAATTCTTTTGCTTTTTAATAGTCCTTTCCTGGCCACAGCTGGCCTTTGTCAGTAGCCATGACTCTTCCATTCCATGAACCCACTCATTGGCAACAACAAAACAACGTATTAGCCTCCCCAGTTCCTTTGATCCCTGATCCCACTAAAATTTCTCTTCCATCTCATTATATCTTCAGTTTTTCGAGAGGCTATCATTATTTCTTTGACTGCAACTTCATGTTGCAATAACATACAGGCCTCTTCTGCTAAACCCTCAAATTTCATTCATCTTGTTCTTTTGACAAATCCATTCTATACTTCTCCAACCTAAGGCCGGGGTTGTATCTGCTTGACAGCAACGTTGCCAGTTGTAGTGTGTTCTGGCTCAGTTCCTGTTTTACTAAGCTGAACTGGAATGAAGATAGCAGCAGGAGATTTCAATACTGAAGCTTAATCTTAAGCTTTAAGCCTTGGTGACTGGGTTAGTAGTACCACCGGTAAAAATAGAAACTTTTTGGGGGGTGGATGGTTGTGATGGAGTGGGGTGGAGAATTTTCAGCTCAGCTATTAGAATTTGAGGTGAATGGGAATGTTCTATTTGAAATGTCCCTTAGAAATTAAGAAGTAAGACTAGAAATTGCTGGAAAGAGGAGGACTGCAGACAGTAGTTGGAATAGTTGTCATTTCACAACAGCAGCAGTAAAGGAGATGGACTCCACAACTCCCATGGTTCATATTTTGTCACAGGTTCCTTTATAAACACTCTCGCACTTAAACTTCATAGCAACTGAAAGGGAGAATATTGTCATTCCTATTTTATAGATTAGGAAACCAAAGCTTAGGGAATCTGTGGATAGAACTAAGATCACGGGAAAGGTATGGAGGGAACAGAGTCCAAGCGACACAGACAGTTTTAGGGCACATAGTTACTCAGCAGACACTTGTTGGTTAATTGATAGAATCACAAAAAAAAAAAACAAAAAAAAAACAGGGAATTGAGAATTTAGAGAAAAACTAGGTGGCTTTCAATGCTGAATGCCAAATGTTCCAAGGATGATAACTAAGACGAAATTGTTGGTTTGATATTCTGAGACCACTCACTGGTCATCCTGAGGAAGCAGCCTCAGAAGAATGAAGAGGACTGAAGTCAATTGCATGACACAAGGATGACAACTTGGAGAAATATGGCAGTGCGTGGATGGAGATCTTGAAGGGTCAGGAGGTTTAAGTGAAGATTTGCCTTAAATTAGTTTTGTGGGTTGTATTAGTTAGTACAGGAAAATAGCCTTGGTGAAATCCTATTGGGTACCACAGGAAAGTGACCCTTTCAAGAAGTCACTTCAGGTGGTAACACCAGGGCAGCCTCATCCATGCAGCCTCTCAGCATGCCAACTAGATTCCTGGTTGCTCAGGAAGCAGAAGAGAGATTGTGGGGAACTCACAGTTAGTCCTAAGTGCATCAGACCGTGGTATCTCTTCAGCTTCCAGCCTGATACCCTGAAGAGTCAGTGGCCCTAATGTACCTTCAAGGGAGGCTGGAAAGTGTCGGGGAGCATGTACTATATTGGGTGAGCATGCCTCTCTCTACTTGAGTGAAGGAGGCCATGTTGCCTGTTGAGGTATTAAAACAACAGCATGCAGGTTGGGCTTTACAGCTGTTCCTGGACTGTTTTAGTCAGAACCAGGTGATCCTGGAATGGCTTCCAAGTTCCATGTGGAAATTTCTCCAAGTTAGGCATCCACAGGACCTTCTGTCTATGCTTTCCTCCTTTAACAAGTTAAAACTAGGAAAAGTAATTTTGAAAGACTTTTATCCACAAAATATATGGTAACATTTAGCAGCTTCGTGGATGCATAATTTGGCATAGAATTGCCAGCTTGCTGGACTGGGGAGAGAGAAGTCGAAAGCTTGCATTCCACCAGGAAGGAGAAAGGTAAATAGAAAATAACAAAAGGATCAGCAACCTGGCTCCCTCTGGAGATTCTGGGATTGAATTCTATGGGAATGAAGCCTTTACTTTACCTTCTTTTATTACCTTGTACAGGTTTGCGGAGCCCACATCCATTTTGTATCAAGGTTAGCCTTCATTCAGCTAACCTGAGAGACAGAACATGAAGTGGGTGGGGGAGGGCAAGGCTGTGTCCTTCCTACTTCCTGTGAGCCAGTGGGCAGGCACTCACACTGTTTCTTGTCTGAAGACAGAGCTCAGCATCCAGATTTCTCTAGTGTGTATTACAGTTGTTATTCCTCTCTCCTCAGATCTCAGAACACCATCAACCATCCTGAACAAAGCCCTGGAAGCGCAATAAAAAGGTTTTAAAACCTCAGAAAGGAGAGCCTGAGGAAGTACCACCACAGTCAAGGCAAATTAGTATCACCCAGTGGAAAAAGAAGGCTCTCTTCCATACAGAGGGTACTCACAAACCTGCCTTCTGAGGTGTCACAGATTCCCCGAGGCCCTGTGGACTAGTGAGGTAGGCCCCATTTTAAGATAAATGATCTGATTTAATATGATAATCCGTGTACAAGAAGTCAGCAAAGAAAACAGCGATAAGCTCTCAGAAAACAAAACACAAACTCCATGGCAGGGGGAAGAAGAAAATGTGGATGAAGGCCATAAATAAATAACCTTATTGCTCATAGAAGATGGTAACTCTTTCTCTCCCCTTGTCTTCCTGCCTTTCTTGACTTTAGAATCCTTCTTACAATGATTCTTATGTAGAACCAATACATAAACTAAGAGTGAGCCTGCTCTGGCTTTGTGGCAGGGTGGTTTGTGGGTGGAGCGATGTGATGTTTTTGGCCCATGATCCGCCTCCCAGCCTTCCTTTCTGTGTCTGATGTATGTACCATTGTGTGTCAACAACACTTCAATTAAAAAAAGAGAGAAGCTAACAGGAAGCCTCTTCTGGTTATTACATTTATTCATTCAACAAACCTTTGAATGGTTCCTGCTGAGGCAGTTCTGGAGAAGTCTAGGCTTTCGGAGAACATGCTGTAAACATCACTGATACAGGGTGAAAGGGTCTAATATTAAATAGCACATTTTTAATTTTGTTGCAATAACACCTTTTTAATTTTGTACTCAGATAAAAAGAAATCATGAGTTTATATATCCAGGCTGGATTGCTTTCTGTCTGTGTTAAAGATTTTAACACTATCCCTATGGAATAGGGTTTCTATTCCATATCCTTGATGTCTACACTCCTGTGGGATCTTACCTCTCCCTACATTTTTAATGTTACCCCCAGCTCTTTTCTGCCCCTTATATGCTGTGTGTCAGGCTCTCATCTGTTCTGCTTTCTGACTGCAATCCTACTTGTTGCATGTACCTGGGGTAACTCCTACTTGTCCTTTAGGTCTCAGCTCATGTCATTTCCTTAGAGAACGTCACCAAACCCTTAAATAGAGCTTAGACCTTGTTTTACACTTCCAAAATGTACTCTTCTTTCACAACACTTTGTCATGATTTCAGTGATCTAATTATTCCTGTGATTATCTGCTTAATATCCAGCCCTCCATTAGACTCCAAGCTCCATGCAGGAAAGTTTGTGTATGACTTATTTATCGCTTGGTAACTGGCAACTAACAAAATAATTGAGAAATGACGAGCGTTCAGTAAAGATTTGTTGAATGAATAAATGTTATACCCAGAAGAGGCTTCCTGTTAGCTTCTCTCTCTCTTTTTTTAATTGAAGTGTTGTTGACATACAATGGTGCATACATCAGTTTCAGGGATACAACATAGTGATTTGACAAGTTTGTATGTTGTGCTATGCTCACCAAATGTTTAACTACCATTCAACACCATACAATGTCCATTAGCTTCTTGTTAAGGTCAGATAAAAAGGTTGCATTTCAAATATGCTAGTATATGTTTCCAGTTTAAATCTCATGAAATTGGGTTGATGGTCTAACAACCAGATTTTTTTTTTTGGCATATGTAACAGCCCTATGTATTTGGATGGTGCTTTTATTAAAGTACCTTTCCTCGTATGGCAACATTTAATCTTTATACCAACCCTGTGAAGGATGTAAGCCAATAATTATTATTATCTTGTACATGAGGAAATAAATAAATCACCTAAGAAGCTGTATCTTGCCTTTGCTTCTAAAGCTAGCTAGTGACAGAGCTAGAACAAGACCCACAATTCCTGGCCCAGTGGCAAGTTGTTTTTTTTTTTTTTTTTTTAATTGTGTATATAGGAACATCCCAACTGGGAGCCCATTCTGTGAACAGTTCAAGAAACCAAATACATATATTTAAATTAAAGTTGGTACCATTGGTTCACGTCTCCACTTTAGGTTCTGGCTTCTCTAATGGAATGAAATGGGCCCCTCTTCAAGAGGATTTCTGGTTATACAGTGAAGTTGTCATTTTATATACATCTTTATGTATACAGAAGTAGATTGTTCTCTCTTTACAGATTTCAGTGTGGCTATGCAAAACTGGCTCTTTTCTTTTTAAAGATTTTATTTATTTATCGGAGAGAGTGAGAGATCACAAGCAGGGGGGAGGGGTAGAGGGAGAAGCAGGCTCCCCGCTGAGCCCGTAACCCAACACAGGACTCAATCCCAGGACCCTGGGATCATGACCTGAGCAGAAGGCAGATGCTTAATGATTGAACCACCCAGGCGCCCAAAACTGGCTCTTTTCTATAATATGTGACAATAACAATTGGGACATCTTATTAAATAGCCGCATCCCAAATACTTGTACAGAAATAAGATTGAGGTGCCTCCTATGCAGCTACTCTGTTAAATGGAATTTCAGTAACCAAAAGGGTTAAAAAGTGAAAAATATTCAGAGGAAGCCTTGTTAAAGGAATTAGTAATGGGATACGGGAGCATGTTATCTTTAATTTGTGGGCAGGAATCCAAACCCAGTTATTAGTAACCAAAAATCTGTTGCGTTTGGGAATTTTAGAAGCTCTGGTGGAATAATTTAGGGTGGGATTTGTCTGCTTAATGGATCATTGTGCATTGACATTTTTATTTTTAAGAACAACATTTCCATGTGCTTGTGTTTTCTTTTCTGACTCCTTTTGCTGACTCCTGAACAGGTGCTTCTCATGACTTACTCTTCTGACATTGTTTCATGCTAAAAATCATCTGTTCATAATACATTGAAACTCCACTTTAAAACTATTTGCCTCTGAAAATACTTTCATAATTAAAGCAAATCCTTTTTGGATCCCATCCAAGAGAATTTAATTGCTAAAACAGCAATTACTTATTATTTCACACAGTCTTATTCCAAGAAGATTCCAAAGTCTTGGGACTCCAAGGACAGCTTCATAAGAAAGTGCCATCAAATTCTCATAATGTAGCAAATTATGTACTACATCAAGATAGAGATGATTTTGAGCTCTCTTATATCACTGGTCCATCCCCTAAAACATTTACTGTTAGGTGGGAAAAGGGTGCATTCTGCCAAAGGAAAGGTCAGAAAGAGAGCTTGGAGAAAAATAAGGCCAGGCCAAGAAGAGAGCTGTTGGCATTGGCCTTGCCCTTGCCATCCTCAATACATAATCTCTGTTTTAGTTGGAGGGCATTGAGGAATCCCTAGACTGATGGCTCTGCGCCAGATACAGAAGGAAATGAGTCAAAATTGTATGAGGTAATACATTAGAGAAGTAATATATTTATTTCCAGGCTTAGCTGATTCTGAAAAATTACCATTGTAATTGGTCATTTTACGAATAATGTCAAGGAATAGACCAAGACAGGCTACAGAGGCTCAATTTTATTGATCCTTAAAAAAATAGAGCATCTAGATTAGCATACTCGTGGAGTTTGGGGAAATTTGTATGTCTTAAAAGCCACTCCCTCTGTTGCACCTGTTCACTGGTAAAATAGAGGACTTCACTTAGGAAAACAAGCACCTTCCATGAGCACTCAGTTTAGTTGTTTGAAAAAGTAATTGGAGAAAAACAAAGAGATTCTTGTTTGATATGAAATTCAGAAGAAACTCTTGTAGCTTTATGAATGATGGGAGTTCCACTTTCCATGTCGAAATTGCTGGCCTTGTTGCAGATATCCATAAATTAAGCAGCTGGGTTGTTGTTGGGTTTTTTTTTTTCTTTCCTTTTTGCAATTAAGTACACAGTGCTCACAATGCACAATAGGCCCCTTAGAAGTGCATCTAATCTGTCTACTCCCATTAAAAAAAAAAAAAAAAAAAAAAACTGGCTACAGGATCATAAACAAAGAGTCAGTTACAGTACATCTGTACGAAGCTGGAGAGTTGAGTTCCAAGAGGATTTATATTGGGAAAATCCCCAAAGCAATAAAAAGAGACAAGCACAAACGTGTCCACACTCCAAATGGTGAGGCAAAGCCTGCTCCCAAGCCAACATGCTGATTCAAAGGATTGGAAAGCTTGTGTTTAATAAAACATAATTCAAATAGCTGTGTTCCCAGTATCAAGGGTTGCTTATAATGATTGTTCCAACGAGGAGGAGGGGCTACAGCAAATTATTTTCTAATGCAACTTGCTGATTTAAAATGTCCACATTCTTGCTATAATGGAATGAGGATTTGAAGACCATATCAACCAGCAGAACATGGATTTCCCCCACTGCAGGAGAGTCTCTGAAGAGACCTCTAACTGAAGCTGTGAGACTCTATGATAATGATAGGCCTTAATCACCGTATTATCCCTTTAAATTTTAGAGTAACAAGCACCATTAATATCCTCATGCAGGTCTAACTACTTATTTAGCAAAGAAGTTAACAGCAGCCGGAGTCATGCGGGCTGGGAGTTCCGGCACACTCTGGTCCCCCTTCGCCTTCGCATGACAGAACAGGCAGTAGCCTGGAGCATTCGCTGGGGGATGAGGCTTGGCTGTGTTTATAAGGAACACCTGTGTTTGTCTGTGCTTCGAGGTGCCAGATACCCCTTTGTCAAAAATAGCAAAGCTTCCATCAATATGCTAGTCATTTCTGAGGAGGGCTTATGGTATCATTTTATTTTCCAAAACATCTTTCTCCAGCTTCCTACATTTAGTTAGGTTTGAATAGAATTAGAAGTGTTCAGAAATCAGTCATACTGGGGCTGAATTTCTAAACCTAAGTGATCGAAATAACAATTTAAAAATGATAATCCTCTTAATTTATTATGGAAAGAGATTCCTTTCTTCTTTATCCTCATTTTCTCTCTTTCTTTATTTTTCCCCAAGCAATCACGCACATGTTTTTGGAGGCATAACCGCTCTAACCCATCCAGAAGCAGACACATTGCAATGCTTCACTATTGCGATTGCAGTTCAGGGTTTACTTTGGACCTTGAGCTCATTAGGGAAATATTTGACATCTCCACTCCAATTATTTAGTAGTCACCAAGCTGCAAAGGCCACACATAACTGCCTGCAACTGGTTATAATTGGAGAAGAATGATAGCAGAGGACTGCATTTCTCTTAATCTCCAAAGACAACAATACCTCAGGTCATGGTTCCTTTCCAAAGTATACTGAAAGGCTGGAAAACAATAGAAGTCCTTAAAGCTTAGAAGCAACCAAAGTATTTCTGCATATTAGAAATGTTATAGAGTCCTCCCAGAAAAGTTTTATAGATCTTCATTTGTCTGTTTCCCTTCCTTCTTTCCTTCCTTCCTTCCTTCCTTCCTTCCTTCCTTCCTTCCTTCCTTCCTTCCTTCCTTCCTTCCTTCCTTCCTTTTTCTTTCTTTCTTTCTTTCTTTCTTTCTTTCTTTCTT
>NW_027397071.1:33162323-33261800 GCF_003265705.2 Callorhinus ursinus | reverse complement strand
TTCTTTCTTTCTTTCTTTCTTTCTTTCTCTTTCTTTCTTTCTTTTCTGTAGAAAGCATTCTTAGTTTTTTTCTGAAAGATTCAGTTACTGAATCGCTCTCTGGTTCTTCCTCTCCTTTGCTCTCCCCATCTCTTCCTTGTCCACATTTCAGTCTTGATTCTGAGTCAGTCTGTCAAGGTGTTTCATTACCAAGGGCAGATATTTGTTTCCCAAGGGTTTTGTTTGTGGAAAGAAACCATTTCTTCACTTATAATATTTCTCTAACAAATTCTTCTTCTCTCCTAGTGATCTGAGTTGAACTGTCATTGTCAACATACAGCCTTCTTTATCTTCTTGGAGCTTTTACTTGACCCGTACCTGCTTTACTTTCATGGAGAAATCCTCATGGTTTCTACAGGTCTTGTGCAAAGGGTAATGTTTATGTACCAAGGATTGTTTTTTTCATTATAAACATAGATCCTGTTTTTTTAAAAGTATTCATTCTACATGATTTCAACTATATGGCATTTTGGAAAAGGCAAAACTATGGAGACAATAAAAAAATCAGTGAGTTGGGGGGAGGAAAGATGAATGTACAGAGCACAGGGGATATTTAAGGCAGTGAAAATATTCCACATGATATTGTAATGATGGATCTATGTCATTGTACATTTGTCTAAACCCACTGAATATACCACACCAAGAGTGAACCCTTAGGTAAACTATGGGCTTTGGGTGATTACGATGTGTCAGTATGGGTTCATCTTTGGTAACAAATGTACAATTCTGGTGAGTGATGTTGATATAGGAGGAGGCCATACAAGTGTGGGAGCAGGAAGTTAATGGGAAATCTTTGTACTTTTCTCTCAGTTTTACTGTAAACCTAAAACTGCTCAAAAAAGTTAAGTCTTTAAGAAATTATTCACTATGCACATTTTGCTGTGTTTCAATATATATTTTTTCTCCCAGCACAAAGCTGTGTTTCCTTTCCTTTAAAACTGTGGTTTAAGAATTTCTCTAATTGTTTTTAAAGAGGGTATAATGAACTCATGTACATATCACTCCATTTCTACAGTTATCCTAATTTGACCAATCTGTTTTCATCTCATTTTTAAACCTTATAAACACAATGTAGTAGCTACAATACCATTTACATACCTCTTCCCCTATTGTTGGATATTAGATTATTTCTAGTTTTCCAAAATTAGGACAAGTGCTGTGATAAACCAATTTTTTAAAACATGCTTTGCCCTCTCACATTTAGGTTTATTTCCTTGAGTTCAAAGCCTACTTCCCATAGTCTTGACACATATTACTAAACTACTTTCCCAAAAAGCCTTAGGAAATTTATACTCTAGACTATATTTTATTTTACATAATTAAAAAGTTATTGATTAAAGATGGTTTCTCTTTGGCTTACTTATTTTTTTTTTATTAATGGAAATCCTAAACAGTTTTGAACAGTTTTCCTATGTTTTCCTTCTAGTTGTGCTTCCTCATTTGTGAACTGTCCTTGCTCTTTGCTCATCTGTTTTTTGGGTTCTCAGTACTTCTCAGGTTTTTCACATGAGATTTCTAGAGGATAGTGACTATTTGAGAAGAGTGATTTTTTTAAAGGACAAAACTATACATTTTTTGACACTCTACATTTTTTAAGTGAAAAGTTTTTAAACCTGTAGAAAATTGACTTGGCATGGTTTGAACAGATGTGGGTGAACACAGTGGATAGTTTCATGGCCTCAGCAGTGTTCTTAGAGGTAATATTTTTTAGGACTCTTGATAAATCTTTTATTTCTTGACACTGGAATGCAGATATATGAGAATATGTGGGCAAGCTTAGAGAGAACTATGTAAATTTAACCCCCCAATCTTGAAATTGTTATTAAAATACATTTAAAAATAATGCATACCCCAAATAACTATCCTCTTTTTTTCATACTCTATTTAAATATAGGGTAGTTCAGGGGGGATTTTCAGAGAAGAGCCTGTGATAGGTTGTTTGTGATTCCAGGAGCTGTTTCTGTATGAGCTATGCTATTACACCTGGCACCAGTCCTGGGCCTGCCTTTGATATTTAGGTGATTGTTTACCCACAAATATGCAATTATTGTTTATAAATGGAAAATGTACCTTTAGCTGCCACTTCCGCTTTAGTTGCTCCCTGTTAAAAGCGTAATGGAGAATAGAGCTTGAAAGAAGGAAAGGAGACAGAAAATGTGCTCTGTAAAATCATGTATGGGTGGCATAAGAAAGAGCCCCATAGGACTGAAAAGTCTAGTGTCACTGTGGGGAGATAGGGCTCTGCTGAGGACAAGCCATTCCATGCACTGTAGAATGTGAAAATATCTGTTGATTACAGTATTTTGTGCATTAATGTGTTCAATGGCCATTTCCATCAGCTCTGAGAAGAACCCTGCAGATTAAATTCAATGTATGTTTTAGGAAGACCAAACTTATGAAAGCTCTTAACCTTTCCCTCCTCCATTCTCTAGTATCAAACTTACCTGTTCTTGTTCTGGGTGATCTAGTTCTTCAAGTGCCTGCTAGATGATTATAGTTAATTAGTTAAACAGAATTGTAAATGATATTAATGACTTATAATGACTGAGTGTGATACACCCCAGCCTCACATAGTAGTTTTAATAAGAGTCTTTGATGCCTCAACTCAAGAATATGACTCATGGTGGAAATTTAGGGAACTGTGAGATCCTGGTGATGAGTATGGTGATGGTGGCAGTGTGGTCAGAATTTTGACAGAGGGTTTATCCCAGTCTTTCAGAGTTTCTACAAAGGAAGTCACCTATTCATCAATTGAGCAATGATTTGCTTAATGTGTACATATTTATATATAGTTTCTCAGATTGCTCTGTGTGTGTGTGTGTGTGTGTGTGTATACACACATATATATTTATATGCAAAAATTATGTAGGCTGAAAATGACTGTAAGAAAATTTAGTTTTAACTCTCTTTTACTCTAGTACATATAATTTTTTAAACGATACTCTTGTTAATTTGCATTAAAATAGACCAGTTCATTTATTCTCACTTCAATTCTAAGGCTAATTATCTATCTGTGTGGAAAAATAGATCTTTACCAAAGTAGAAAAGAATTGGCCATTCTGCCCAATACCTAGCTTATAATCTGAGCATATCCTTTAATGCCTCAGGGTCTCAGTTTACTTATCTGCAAAAAAAAAAAAAAAAAAAGATCAATGGTACCTATCATAGAAGATTGAGAATTGTCAACATGGTAAATGTTATTACACTGTCTACATTTTAATAGGCTTCTGATGGCATAATTGATGATAGAACTGGCATGTGAGAATTGCAATTTAAAAAAGAAGAATTTGGAAATTCTGACACATTGAATTCTTTTTACTATTTGCTGCAAATAGTTATATCGAAGGTGCTAAAAACCATGAGGCTAAGATTTGTTAAACATAGTTGGTTGATGACCTCTAAAAGGTACATTTACTTAGTTCAAAGGATTGAAGGAATAGTTTTTTCAGGGATTTCATTTCTTGTATTGTGTTCACTGGAATATTATGAGTTTTTTTCTAGTATATCCCTGTCAAGAGAACTGAGGTGTTAACAAATTTCAGGGGCAGCTGTGAAGACGAAAGCTGTCAGTAACTTCCCATTAAGTTCCAAGCTTCAGTCTAGCATGGAGAATGGGCTAGTCTCTGTGATGGATGATCCTTCCCAAATGCTGCATTTCAAATGGCTTTCTATTGTGAATGGTTAATCTTATTGAGTTCAAATTGAGACTTTCTCAGAATTCGCATATCATTTCAGTTTTGAAAGCTTATCCAACTATAGCTGGGATATTTAGGACTCGATTTTTAAAATCATACTTTTTACACTATTATGGAAAGAGGTATTTGTATAAGACAATATTTTCTCATTTTGCAGAAAAATAAATTATTAATGTGATTTTAGATGAGAGCTCTCTACCAGATCAGTGAATCGATTTTGAGGACAGAATTATTTCATTGTAAACACTTGAAATAATGCCCCAAATAAAGGGAAGTTTAATATTCTGCTTTACTTAGTTATTGTAGGTGTGGGCCTCCTTAATTATTTTGGTTAACTGGCATTAAAACAATCTCTGCGAAGAGTTTGACTTTTCAGGGAAATGGTCCTCATTTGAAATTGCATCAGTAGGATATTCCTCACATAAGATTGTGGAGTTTTTCTGTCATGTCTATGATTTAAAGAGTAAAATTTTTCATATACTGGATGGATCGCTGTGGTCCGATTCTGTTCACCAGGTCAACCGAGTTGAAATGAAAACAATCTTTTCATTTGAGTGAAATGAGTTCATCATTCAGGTCCTTTGGAACTTAACTGGTAGAAGAGCTGTGTGCTGCTTTGGTAGTGTGCCCGTCATAGGCAGATTCTTAATAACCATGTAGTGGTCAACTATTTCCCTATAGCATACAGTGGAATTCAAAGTTTTCTAGATAACATTTGCTATAGTGGGTAGATGAAATGATAGGACTTACTGGAGATGATCCTACAACTCTTGAGATTTAATAATGGGTAGAAATACATGATGGTTAAAGACCGGGGCTTTGGACTCAACAGGCTTTGGTGCAACCTTGCCTCTATCACTCAGCTACTGAATGTCTTTGGGCAAATGGTTTACCACTCTCCCTCTTTGTTTTTGTGTCCACAAAATAGAAATAACAGTTCCTAATTCTGAATGTCTTTAGGATTAAATAAATTCACATAAAGTGCCTAGTAGAATCCTAAACTATGGTGGCATGTGATAAACTGAAGTTTCTTTATGTATACATTTTCTTAGGTAAACTTTTTCCCTCATTTAATAATTCTCTTCCTTTTCCCCACTATTATGGACTGACAGAAAGAATGCTATTTGGGGTATAATAGAAAATCTTTCTCAGATTTTCCTCCCACAGAGAACAAAGAATATAGCAAAAGGACCTCTATTCTTGGGCCATCATTATCCTCAGTGCCTGACTGACGTGGAGCAAATGCATGGCCATATTTGAATGCCCCGCTATTTCCTACAGCAGCAGTCAAGGTCAGAATGATAGTATTGGCCATCAAAAAGTATAATCTGTTGGATCTTGAAAGGCTTTAGCTAGAAATTCTTCCCCTTCTCATATGCACCATCCTAAAGGCCAGTCTCAAAGCTTTTTAGTTTCTCTTTAGACTTTTATTTTTGGTCCTGCATGCTGTAAGTGTGCCTTGCCTTGAACTATTTGAGGTTCATTGTTTACTTTCTTCTTCTTTGGAGTGTATTTCAAGCATGTTATTCCTAGTGGTCTTTTGTTAAAGCTCTCAGAGGCCTTCACACTCTAAGACAACAATGAATTAAAAGTTAATGTGTTATTATTTTTTACTCACTATAATTCCATCTTAGTATTTGAAATGGCTTCACCTAGGAGTGCAAAGCTTTCAAATGTTTGACTCTAAACCTGCCGCAACACTTCAAATGTCTCTCAAAATTTACAAAGATCCCTAAATGAACCAGCAGAATGATTTTCCCAGTGTTATAGAGTCTGAACCCTAAAGCTTTTAACTCCTGAGAAGTTGTACAGGGAAATCCTAGGCAGACTGGTAAATGTTGAATTTCCCTGGCACAGTAATGTCATTTGACAATTGATGGCTTCTTCTATATTACTTGCATATCTCCCTCATTGTATTTTTAGTAAACTTCAACTTCCTTATCTTTCTTTCTTAAGAAAAAATAAATACTCTTTTAAAATTTATCTCCAGCTACATATGACACTAAAGAACGACCAATTTTTTTTGAAGATTTTATTTATTTATTTGAGAGAGAGTGAGAGAGAGATCACAGAAGGAGAGCAAGAAGGAAAAGCAGACTCGCCACTGGGCAGGAAGCCTGATGCGGGGCTTGATCCCAGCACCCTGGGATAATGCCCTGAGCCGAAGGCAGACAGTTAACCCACAGAGCCACCCAAGTGGCATGGAATAGTTTTCTGTAAAAAGTGGTCATTCTTGGGGCACCTGGGTGGCTCAATTGGTTAAATGTCTGCCTTCAGCTCAGGTCACGATCCCAGGGTCCTGGGACCGACTCCCATGTGGGTCTCCCTGCTCCGTGGGGAGCCTGCTTCTCCCTCTCCTCCCTGCCCTAGCTCTCTCTTGCTATCTCTGTCTCTCTCTCTCTCTCTCTCAAATAAATAAACAGATACATAAAATCTAAAAAAAAAAAAAGCTATTCCAACCTGTAATACTATATAGCATGTTTACATTATAGGACTTTTGATTCAGATGGTTCAGATATTATGGATAATTTTATGTACTACAAAGTAGCTTAAGTTTTTTTTAATGTTAAAAAAAAAACTCAAAAAAGTAGGAAGAGAATTTGTTGTGATTGTGGCCGAGGTTGAGGAGTTGGAATTAAATTGTAACTGATTGTAATTATAACTAATTGTAATTGATCTATTTGTGATGAGCACAAGGCAACTGTGATTAATTCTTTGCTCTCTTCTGTAACTGGCTGCCTTCCTCTCTACTGCATTTCCAGATCTAGACCAAAATGTTCTAATGAAACTTCTTACATTATATAACCATTAGCATACAACCCATCTTGAAATGGAGTTTTATAAAGGTCTATAAATTATAACCATCGGTATTGGAATATTAATGATTCATTCACCTAAGTAGTTACCTTAAATACATCCCCCTCATAGTGTTCTTTATCTATGTGTTCAGGTCTTTTTTGATGAGGAAATTTAAGAGGTAATTTTGCTTAAGTTTTATACAATCAAATACTGTTGTAGGCAGAGTCAGTAGACCAGAAACCAAGAATCTTAACAAAGAAATTTGCAAATAATGTTTAGTTTTGTTTAGGTTGTTTTAGAGAGCAAAGAAAGGGAACAGCGATACTTGAAAATTGCTCACTAAATAATAGTTTTAATGTAATCTCATGAAGAGTTGGGAAAACAACTGTATGCTCCAAATAGTTGTTTACATAAGATTGTTAGTTGACCTGTTATTTTTCTTCAATGGTTATGTATTGCACTCCACTTTATAAATGAAATAAAACACTTGAAGACATACATAAGAGAAAAAGCATTGATCTCGGCTTTTACACCACTTTCTAGTTTATTTGAGACTCTGTCCTTTACTTAGACTTTGGTCATTTGAGATCTGTGCCAGGGAAGTAAATTAATTGAGTACAAATGTGTAAAGCCTTTCTATCACCTCTTGAAAATAATGAAACTCTAGAAGACAATATAACTTGCAGCAGTAAGAGTGAAATGGCTTACTAAAGTGAATTAGAAGGTTGCACCAGATTTCATCTAGCTCTTTAACATATGTTTATCTATCCAGCTATCTATTTATCTATCTAATGTGTGTGTTTACACACAATGCATAAGTGTTATGCAAAATGTATATAGAAGCAGATGCCTCACAAAGATTAAATGTTATTTTTTATATGTCTCTAAAGTCTGTGTCTCATATTAATACAATGGATTGTCAGATTTTTCCATTGTTCCACTTCAAAGCATGCAATTATATTGCCTTAATTGGAAGCACTGATGTGTCTTCACCAAGGATGTTTATTTGTATTCTGACTACTGAGATATAAATATGGGACCATTTGCTATTTTTAGTTTTCCACTAGCATTTTTTTAACTTTTTATCTTTATAAACAGACACGTTGAGTTTATTGTCAGTTCAAAATTCTGAATTTATCATGGATTCACATAAAAAAAAACCTTACCAGTTGCCGTACTGAAATGAATCTTTATTCGAGGGTCGTGATAATACATGGCAGAAAGTATCAGACAAATCCAGGGACTTGCTGACTTATTTTTTACCATAAATCCAACTGGCATGGATTTTATCCAAGAAGTTTTGGTGTCCATTTGACCAGAATATCCGTAAATATTTTGTTATCTCTGATCAGTTTGGTCAGCATGGATTTAAACACTTTTTTTTTTTTTTAAAGATTTTATTTATTCATGAGAGACAGAGGGGGAGAGAGAGAGAGAGAAGCAGAGGGAGAAGCAGGCTCCCAAGGAGCAGGGAGCCCTATGCGGGACTCGATCCCAGGACCCTGGGATCATGACCTGAGCCAAAGGCAGATGCTTAACCATCTGAGCCACCCAGGCGCCCTGGATTTAAACACTTTTGATAGTCACATGTTGCTAGTGAAAATACAGTTTCCTCCAAAACTTTTTGAGGATATAATCTCTGCAGGGATTTCAGTGGAATGAAATTTTCATCTTGTCAGGTAATGTAAGTGTTAAATTATACTAATTCTCACTAAATAGAAATTATAGACTTTTCTTTAACCCTGTGTATGACAGCAGGGCTCTGTTGATCAGTGCTGCATAGATTCTGCCTTTCCCCACATCTGGCTTCAGTGAGATGAATTTATCAGTTTACTTGAAATTTTCTTTGCTATAGACTGAAGAATCAAATCTCCATTTCAAGTACTTTGTGTGTATAAACCTATTTAATCTTCATAATGTACACAATGCACATCTGATTGGTTTCCTTAATTTATAGTTGAGGTAACCAAGGCAAAGGGAGGTGAAGGTACTATGTGCTCTTATAGTATTGAGGCTACTGTTCTCTAACTAATGAAAATACTACCACAGATAATTACTATATATTGATGACTCAGTAAGAGAACCCTCATAGTACCAACATTTCATTTATTTTTTTCACAATATCTTTCTTCAGAGCTAAGAAAAGAATCAGTGCCTACCAGTACTTCATCTAAGTGTGAGTGCAACCAAAAAAGCTTCTTAAAAAACAGAGGCAGTTGTCCCTGAAACTAATAATACAGTATATGTTACCTAAATTGAATTTAGAACAAAACAAAACAAGAGGCAGTCATGAAATGACAATAATTTGTTCCTTCCTTCCTTCAACAAATACCATATTTATTTTATATCTGCTATGCACTAGGTACTTTTTTGGATGTATACAAAAGATACAAAGATCTTCCACTAGACTATATTATAATGCACCACCAAATAAATGAGATTGTTACAGATTGTGGTATGCGTTCAGAAAAAAAGAGAGTAGATGCTGGAATAAAAAATACAAAGGACTTCCTTTAGGTAAGGATAGTCAGAAAAAGCTTCTCTAAGGGAGTAACATTCCCGATGAGACCTAAGGACAAAGAGTAGTCATAAGAAAAGCCAAGAGAAAGGTATCCATAAGAATCTGCGGAAAGCGAGAACTCAGTGTTCCAATTTAAGGAAGGCCGGTGTGGCAGGAACACGGCAGTGAGCAAAGGTTGTACATCTTAGATGAGACTTAGAGGGTGAAGTGGCCATATCTTGTCACAGCAGCAAAGGCAGCTTGATTGAGTACTCTGTCAACTACCTGATGGGGTCCATCAGCACAACACGACCTCAATGGCAATGACTTTGTTCTTGGTTCTTGCAAGTGGCAGGAACGTGATTTACCAGATATATCTTCTGTAGTAGTACCAGTTCTAGGTATTTTACATATATTTTTTTCTCATTTGATGCTTACAATTCTGTAAATAAACTGCACCTATATTTACTTAGGTGAACGAGCAAACAAACAAAAAGCATCCGGCATAGTAAAGTAACTTACCCAAGGTTACATGGCTGTGAGAGAGTAATGGAGTCTAGCCTGAACCCCATACTTGAAGTCCTTCTACTATGCCAAGTTTCTTCCCTGTGATAGTGACAAGGCAGGATGGAAAGGATGAAATTGAATGATCCCCACAAAAGTGTCTGATACAGAGGAGCCAGAAAGTTCCAAGAGAATGTGTTGTCTCCCTAGCAGAGATTTGTTGGACACGAGAGAATGAGTCCTGTTTTAGACATTTGTGGCAAGGAGATGCTGAGACTTAGAAAGCAGGAGTCAGACCTTCTTTGGACCAGTCACTTGGCTTATTTCCCTGGGGCCAGTCACTTTGCTTATTTCCCTGGGGCATATGTCCCTGGACATTGTTTGTTAGCAAGCATGGGGAGGAGTGGCAAGTAAATATGGGGTATTATCAGTGCAGCTTCAGTGTAACTAGTCTAGGTCTCATCCTGAATTTCATATCTCTACTTCTGACCATGCAGAGCTATGACATACATGAGTGTAGCGCAAGACTCAGAGAATGTTGTAAGAATATGACGTTGGTCTGTGTGTAATGACATTCGGAATAGACCTAAGGAACTAAGTGGGGATTTCTTGGTTTGGGACTAAAATGGAAACTTTGTAGTTTCCCCTTGGTATTAACATAATCTCCCCTTTTGTATTCAAGTTACATATGTGTTATTATTTTTTAAAAAAGTAGGACCACTGCTTTCTCTCTCCAGAAATCTGAGCACTGATATCATATTGTATTTAGTTGTTTCATGGGAAAAGATGGATTACAAGACTGAATTCAAATAGTGGCCGATTGCCGTTTTTTTAAATCACCAGCATCCCAAATATTAATTTCACATGTGCACATCTTAAACCATAATTAAGTTGAACAGCAATCTGGTGGGAGGTTCCATCTTGGAGCACACAGACCTTATTCTCAGACTCCTCAGGGATGCTATATTTTTCTTTTCCTATTCAACATTCTTTATTTGATATACTTTTTTGGATTACATTTTTCAATGAAGTTATTTTAATTCAGGAGCTTTGGTTTTTTTTTGTGGAAATGGGTTACCCACTTTTGGGCCAGTCTGATAGGATGAAAAAGTTGTGTAGAGAAGTGGAGTAAGAGGTGCAGGGAGCCTTTTTAAAAAACAAAAACAAAAAACAACAGTTCCTGGCTGGTGAAATACTGTGTGGATTTATTTTATTGATTCTTATTAACTGATTGAGTCTAATAGAAGAAAAGGGAGAACCAGAAAGAGAGAGAGAACAATTGTGTGTCACAGTTGTATACTTCCATTGTTTCTTTTTCCAACAAGTTTTTGTGTAGCTGTGAATTGAAAAAGTCCTTCAGGCAACTACAGTTTCCTGGGACATTGGCAAAAGGAGACATCAGTTTTAGGGAGACCATCAGGTAAAGAGGAGTTAGGATTTAGGGTGAGCATGTCATCAGAACCTTCCAGTAATGCAGCAATGATATAAGCTAGAGTAGTAATTCCCAAATAAGGACCACACCTAGTAACATTTCTAAATACAAAGTCCTGGGATCTGCATATGAAATTCAGATTCAGTAGGAATGGGAGCTGGGAGTGTGGGCATAGACATCCATGCAATTTCTAAAGCTTCCCTGAAAATTCTGAATTACTGAGTAGAGGGCTGAACTGTCATCCTGTCATTAAGGAATCTTCTCTTTTTGTCACTCAGCTCTCCCCTATAGAAGGGGACAGGGGCCATGGACCACCTTGTAGATGAGAGTGTGTCCAGGCACTGAAGAGGTGTAACTCCCTTTTTCTACTAGGACTTTTTTTGTGGATTTCTCTTTCTCTTCTTATCATTCATTTGCCTTCTTTTTTGCCTCCCTGACTCCATCCTGGTTACTTTTGAAGAAGGTAAAAGGGATTTTGTTCTATGGGAGATTATAGGAATACTATGAAATTTGGGTAGAAAATGTACTATGTAGATCAAGATAAGAGTTATTTTTAAAAATCAAAATGTATTCTTGTGAGAGCATTCTTTTATTCCCTTACTGAATTTATCCCGCAAAGGCCTAGTCTACTCATATCCTTTTTCTTGAGCCTGGGTAGGTAACGTGAGCCTGTATCTTGTCTCCAGTTGACAGATAGTATACCACTAGCCAACTCCTGTCATTCTGCTTCTCTTTACTTGAAGCCCAACATCAATGGAACTTCCAAATCCTAAATGCTAATGTCTACTGTTTTCGTGGAGTCACTGGCACCGAGCTTGATCATTTTAGCACCAGTCGAATACCTTTCTTCTCCATACCATCTCCTGCTGTGGATCTCAGCAATTCTACCATCGCTAATCCACCTGACACTACCCTCGTGATTCAGTTCCTTCTGAGACGCTACTCTCTTCTGTTTAGGCCCTGTGGTTATGACCACATTCTGGACCTCATTATCTCACTGATCTGGAATCTGTTGCCATCTCTGGAATATAGCCTGTTCACAGATTGTTTCCCTTTATTTTCAAAAATCTACTGATACTCTTTTTTATTAGGGCCCCTGGGCATTACAGATATTTCAGTAACCCCAGTTTAGAATTCTGCGTCTGATATACTTGAGTATCTATTTAATTTGGATAACTTAGTTAAATTTATTTCATTCAACAAACACCAGTGGAAGGCTATTTGTGCAGTGCATTATGCTGGGTGCCATGAATCAAAAATAAATGCCACACTGTCCTTTTATTTGAGTATTTAAATTCTGGTTGGAGAAACATGTAGGTGGTTTTAATATCATACAGTCTATACTATGACATAATTATGCACAGAGAGCTATGGAAACAGAGACACACACACACACCACACACACACACACACACACGCACACACAAGTCCAGCCTATACGTGTAAGGAAAGGATTTCTGGAGAAGAATGATACTTAAAATGAGTCCTTAAGGATATGAAAAAATAGATGAAAAAGAGGTTAGAGTGTACTAGGGGCAGAATTAAGTGCATCAGTTTTGGGGTGGAGATGTGAGAGAGGTAGGTTATGGAGGAACCTATTGGAGGGCTGTGGCACATGAGATGGAGAGATGAGACTGGTGGGAGTACATGAAGAAGACCATCCGCACGATGCCAAAGGGCTTAGCTTCTTTCCTCTAGTTGATAGGATTCTGTTGAACAGTCTAGGCAGGGGAGTTTGGTTAGATTGGTGTTTTAGATCAATCAGTAAGGCTCTCTATAGTGAATGGACTTCAGAACAGCAAGGCTGGAAGCAGGGAGACCAGTTAGATCAGAGTGATGATCTGGGACCTTGATTAGAGTAGGAGTTATTAAGATAGAAAAAAAAAGATTTGATAAATGTTTAGGAGGTAAATTTGTAAGGTTTAGATCACTTATTCACTGATTTTTTAAAACTAGCATTCATTACGTGCCTGTTATGTGCCAGGCACCAGTCTAGGTACTTGGATATAGGAGGAAACAGCATAGGCAAACATCCCTGCCATCATGGAGGGTACATTCTAGTGGGAAAGATGCACAAGAAACAAAAGGTAAATGTGTAGTGTACTACATGATGATAAGTGCTATGAAGTGGGGTAAGGGGATAGAGTTATCAGTCTTAGCCAAAAAAAATATAGGACACCTGGTTGAATTTGGATTTCAGATAAACAACATATAATTTTTTAATATAAGTATATTCCATGCATTTGGGGGGACATATTTATACTAAAAATTAGTCATTGTTTATCTGAAATGGAAGTGTAATGAGGTTTCCTGTATTTTATCTAGCTACTCTATGTATGGGTGGAGGTACTATTTATAGAGGATGGTGAGTAAGTCTCTCTAATAGGTAATCTTTGAGTATTGCCCAGAAGGAAGTGCAGAGCAAGTCACGTTACTATGTCTAGAAAGAACATGCTGACAGTGGAACAGCAAGGGCAAAAGCCTGAACCAGGAGCGTCCTCCCAAGATTGAAAGGAGCCCAGTTTGCGGGAAAGGAGAAGTAATCATAGTTGGAGAAAATTCCAGGTTTATGGGGAGACTGAAGTGAATACAATTATGAGGATTCTCTTTGAAAAAACTAACAAACTTACAAAAATTAGGTGTGATAAAATAGTCCACAGAAAAATCACAAAAATAAAAACACACAAAATACTGTAAACATCATTATAGCCAAAGAAATAAAACATTACTTTTATTAATTAACCGCCTGACACATACCTCTGTAATACATTTTTCCTACACTTTTGGCTATGTATATTATGATCATTTCTTTCTGTGAAAATAATATTGTAATGTCATTTTCTGTAGAGAGAGCAACGAAAGATATTCAGTCTCTCCTTTAGCATGGTTGATCAAAATTGGAGCTTTATTATTGATAATTGAGAAAATATTTTTTTAGTTAAACAATTTATTAATGCTGATGTTAAGTGAAGTTCAAGATTCTTGTCAAATTTGGATAAAAATCTCTATCAAGCTTTCTTAAGATCTTAGGACATTTCATATTTTCTGAGGTGAAAACTGGTCTTCAATATATTTTTTTAAAGATTTTATATTTATTTATTTGTCAGAGAGGAAGAGCACAAAAGCAGGGGAGGGCAGCAGGTAGAGGGAGAAGGCTCTTCTCTGAGCAGGGAGCCCAACACAGAACTCGATCCCAGGAGCCTGGGATCATGACCTGAGCTGAAGGCAGACGCTTAACTGACTGAGCCACCCAGGCATTCCATCAATATTTTTGATTCAACAATTCTTATGTCCTCCCTGTAGTAGCATATTATAAATTGTGTGCTATATTTGTCAATACCAGAATTGTGTTGCATTATAGAGTATATTTCTAAAACAAGGACAGTATTTTGAGTAGGATTTGATAAGAACTGAATCCTCCATATATAGTTTACTAACTTCAGGCTCCATACATTTCAAACTCTCTTTCTCCACCATGTTCCCAGTGCTTGGCGCCCTAGAGCCTGTTCCTATGGAAGCAGATTTCACCCTGCACTTCAGGTGTGCCCTGTGAGTTGGCACAGTAAGCAGCAGCAATAACAACTGAAAAGGGTGGCTAGCACATGGAAATGACTGCAAAGTACATAAAGATGTCCCTCTACACCCAAACTCAATGTATCTTCATCTCAGTTTCCCTTACAAATGTGATTATGACTAACCAATCATGAGGAGTAATGTGACAGGTATCACCTGGAAAGGGCCTGTGAACTTAACTGGTTTCAGTTAAAATACCTTACTTTTGCAATTTTTATGCAAAACATCATCATGAAAACACATTCGTGGGTCCCCTCCCCTTAACTTGAAGGTACCCATTCCCAGTGAAGGGTCCTTTACTAAGTACACAGTAAATTCGCCTCTGCAGTGATTAGCATCTACATGTATCTAATAAGTATTAAATATATTATATTTAACCAAATTATAATATTTTGACTTTTATTAATTCTAACCTGCACAGTTTAGCATATCTAAAAATTAGGACCATCTTACAATAAATGGTGTTTTATAAATGTTGTTAACCAAGCAGCAATTCATAATAAGATTGGCATTAGCTATGTAAGCATGAACATCAACAAATGCCAGCATCATGAGGTACTGGAGGTATTCTATAATTGATTTGATAATGGCTACACAGCTGTATACGTATATAAGGAACCAATGGTGTGGGAATAAAGTGAGGTAGTACAGTACATGTATTTAGTAATATTCCCAAAAAGGGAGTAAAAAATATGGGCTAGCTGTACATAATGCAAAACTAAATTAAGAGACTAACGTCAAGGGCTTTTACTATTTTGAGCATTCTTTTATGAAAACATCACCATCAACATTCTGGTTGGTACAAAGGATGACCATATGGAAAAACATGGGTAGTAAGACTGAGTCAACCAAGTGATTTGCAATGGTCAGAATCTGAATCTGAACAAAATTAGGTATACCTTAAATAATTTATTTTGTTTATATTTTCCAGCTGAGTGAGAGTAATGCATGATAAAACCTATGTCTGGTTAATTCCGTAAGACTTCTTTCAGCAAAAAGTCTAAGTGATAAGAAAGTTTTGTGTCATAGTTTAATTGGCAGTATTTTTCTTCCTTAGTAGTACATAAAATGATTGCATCTTAAAATGAATGCTTTAGAATGATAAAATACAGTAATTGTATTTGGAGGATGGGCAGCATGCCTACCCATATGGGTGGGTGTGAGTGGAAAAGTGGTGAAAATGATGTAAATCCTCTAGAAGGAAGTTAATGTATATTGCCAAAATCTGAAAAACAAAGAAACAACAATGCAAATATATTATTTGCAGATAAACAAGTTTTTTTTTATTGGTTTGCTAGGGAAGCCATAACAAAGTATGACTGACTGGGTGGTTTAAGAATAGAAATTTATTTGCTCACAGTTCTGGAGGCTAATAGTCCAAGATCAAGATGTCAGCAGGGTTGGTTTCTTCTGAGTCCCCTCTCCTTGGCTTGTAGATGGCTATCTTCCTTTTGGGTCTTCACATGGTCTTCTCTCTGTGCCTGTGTGTATCCAAATTTCCTCTTCTTATTGACACCAGTCATATTGGATTGGGGCTACCCTAATGCCCCAATGACCTCATTTTAACTTAGTTAGCTTTTCAAAGACCCTATCTGTAAATGCAAACACATCCTGAGGTACTAGGAGTTAGGACTTTAGCATATGAATTTGGGGGGGGGGACAAATTACACCTATAACATATCAAACAACTCACCTAAATGATTTAAAATTTCTTTTGACTCAGGAGGAAAATATAGGATAGTGTTGTATTCTTAATAAATTTTACTTATCATGTACAACTTTGATAAAAATAAATACAAAAAAAAAAGAGAAGAAGAGAATCCAGAGAGAGAGAGAGAGAGAGAGAGAGAAATTGGAGACAGTAAGTAGACTATCCTTTGAGGGAGGAATGTATAAGGGGAATGGAGAACAGCAGTAACTGGAGAGGTATGTAAGGAGAAGTCATAGTTATTTCTTTTCTTCTCTTTTTTTAAAGATTTATTTATTCATTTGAGAGAGAGAGAGAGAGCACAAGCATGAGGGGCAGTGGGAGAGAGAATCTCAAGCAGACTCCACACTGAGCACAGAGCCTGGCATGAGACTTGTTCTTAGGACCCTGAGATCAGGACCTGAGCTAAAACCAAAAGTCAGATGCTTAACCAACTGCACCATCCAGGCACCCCCATAGCTGTTTCTTGATAGTAGTGTGTATATTTATGGGAATAGTCCAAGAGAGAAAGAAAGTTGATGATGTAGGTGATTGAGCCCTCCTCTTGAGAAGAGAAGGCAGCTGGTTGGGTATAGAGTGACTGGCTTCAGAAGACTCAATGAAAGTGGGTCCTGATGCAGAGGGCAGATGTGGGGATAGGAACTTGTAGAAAGTCTTTTGGATCACTTCTATTTCTCAGTGAAATAATATGCAGATCACTTCTATTTCTCAGTGAGATAATAAGCAAAAATAATAATCATCTGAGAATGAAGATCAGAGATGGATCTTGGTAGTTTGAGAAGGAGAAATTGTGAAATAGTCACTTAGGAGAGAGAGTGAACTGACCGGCTAGATGTTGTAGGATTGCTAAGAGCATGCTGGAGTTTGGTGGTCATGAATCCATAGTGAAGCCAGTCAGTATGTGATAATTAATTAATGCAAGGGATGAGAAATGTGGAATGAAGAAGGGAAAGCACCTGGACTGGTTCCCGAGTTTTGCCTTGAACAGTGGTTAGATATTGGTGTATTGAATCGGGATGCAGTTGGAGACCCAGGCGTGGATTAGGAAGTAGAGATGGTATGAATTCAGTTTTTAAGATGTTAATGAAAAAGTGCCTATAAGATATGCATATAGACTGGTATTCAGCCAGAATTTAAATATGTAAGTTCTTAAAAGCAAAGAAAGATTTTAGGCTCAGTGATATCAGTTCACATCAGCAACACATGTAAACATGAACTGAAAGCCATCAGTCAGGTGTAGTGTTTAGAATGAGCCTAATTGTAATGTTTGTTGGTTGTAAGATGTCTGTTGAGGAGGCTGAGTTATTAAGGAAGAAGACATGAGGAATGGGGAGGCACAGAGAAATTTACTGTGGAAGCTGCAAACACAGAGGTTTGTGTACTATCTGACTGATGAGCTGTGCCCAAATATTGGACTGACAGCACCATGGCATTGATTGGGTCCAGTAATCTGACAGCTACTCTGTACTTGTGCTGCTTTATTTATTTTTTTTAAAAGAAACCTATATTTATTTAGAAAAATTTTTATCAGAGTCAGATGTCAATTGAACAAATACATAACTGAATATGCTTCCAGCTTACAATACATATAAAAATATTTCTATTATATAGAAGATACTTAATATACATGTGGTAACTGATTGAATGCTTGAAAGTACTAAGAAAAATGTCTACCAAATCTGTTATGTTAAAAGTCTATGACTTTATTATTTTATTTTGAATGAACTATCTCTTCTGAGTGTTCCATTATAGATGTTTAAAACCTGATTCAAAAATATACCATTTCCCTTGTTTGCCAGATTCTTATATTTATTTTCACCTCATTTTTTAAAAACATCAGAATTAGAATAAGTTACAATTTATAAATACTTATCCAGTCTAATTACGGGAACATTCTAAGATATCTAACAGTCATACAGTTTAATTGTGTATCACATACTTAATAAAACTAAAATCTTGATATGTTTCATAGTTAAATAATCCAAAAAACAATTACAGAAATCAGTAGTGTCAAGATAATGTTTAGAGAATAAATTAAAGCATTCGGTCATATGCCCAATAGCAGAGAAAAAAATGTTTTAAAGGGAACTATGTTAATACATTTTTAATAGTATTCTACATCATAATCTGTAGTATTATGAAATTGATCAGACTGACTTCATATGGTAATGCATTTTGCATACTTTTATTAAATTATATTCAAATTCAGTGCCTTATAATCATTTAAAACAGAAATGTCATTTTAAATTTTATAATGTGCTAAATAGTTAAATAATTTAATATGAAAAATATAATGTACCATTTTGATAATGTATCAGGATTTACAGAAAATTAGTTTCTTTTATCTTTTATTCCCGAATCCCTAAAATAAAGAGTGTCAGCATGGAAATTCAATTTGTATTTTCTTTTATAAAGATTAATCTTCAGTAGATTTAGGATACAGTACTTTTGGGGATTAAATAAATTTGTCAACTTTGAAAATTAAAATGTGTGCGTTTAATTATCATTTTCTGATTGATATATACATTTATTCTTTTGTGCCATATTGAGAGAGGGACTTTATTCAACCTCCAGGGTAGGTCATACACAACACAGTATTGAAATAGCCTGAAATTCCTTGCTTATTTGTTATGTGTTTGCTTGTGAAGGCTTTTTTTTTTAAGATTTTATTTTTTTAAGACCCAACTTGAGGCTCGAACTCACAACCCTGAGATCAAAAGTCACATGCTCCACCGTCTGAGCCAGCCAGGCGCCCCTGCTTGTTTATGTTCGTTTATGTTTGTGTGTGCATAACTATGGTTAATACAACTTCACATAATCTAATTTGTTTACATGTACTCCTTCACTATTATTAGACAGAGATAACCCCTGCTGTATTTTGTATACATTTTTTTTCTTCCTCCTGACGTACCACCTTTGTACTACAGACTCAGTGTATAATTATTGGACAAATTCTTTCTTTTGCATCTGTATACCGATACAGCTGATCATCTAGTAAATTTTGGCTCACTCTATATACTCGAATAGCTTTGCTGTTAACAAGGCAAGATTTTTAGCAGGTCAGAACACAAAACAAACTTCGGATTTAGATAATTTTTAGTTCACTCTGCCTTTTTCTAACAATGTGATTCTGAGTAAATGAATTAAGTTCCCTAAGCCTCACTTTCTCATTCGTGAAATGGAATAATAATACATATAAGGATCCCTACCTCACAGGATTATCATCAGTATGAATTAAATAAATAGGTAAAACATCTAGCAGCATGCTTTGCTTATAGTAATTGGTTATTATATTACCATTATTTTAATTAAGTTCAGTTGAACTAGTTTCTGAGACCTTGTCATGTATATCTACTTAGATGTTGTGGACATGACTTGGAGTGTCTTATTGGCAAAGTGTAGTATCCTCCTTTCTTAGAGGTCCAGTTAGTCAGAAGTGCATCGTGATATGGCTTCTTTGATCAGAATCAGTCAGACTAGGAATAGGACCTACCTGATTCAAGTGATGCCGGACAAGGTCCCAACGTAGACGTTTTCAAACTAAAGCAGAAAGAAAGACCTTTATTGAATCTGTCTCTGAGGGCGAAGCTAAAAGCTGTGATGCTCAAAAAGTCCTGGCAGTTTGTACCATACCACATGATGGGATCAAGTTGTTAATTAGAGAGAATATGATTCAAATCAGGAAGAAGCATTGCTTCAGTCTTTTATTCTGTGTTTGTTGAGCACCTGTTTGCTGGAGAGTGATAAACATTAAGGGCACAATGGTGAGCAGAACCAGTCAAGTCTCCTGTTTCTTGCAGGGCATTAGCTGATGAAATGTTCAGTGTTGGAGGTAGGCACTGAAGGACTAAATACAACCATGAGTGACTGATTATACACTAAGCGCTCTGAAGGAAGGAATAGGGTCCAATGGCAGGATAGGACTAAAGGGTTAGGAACATCTTCTCTGGGTAAGTCACACTCGAGCTGATACAATGAATCAGAAGTGACTATAGAGGCAAAGATGGAGAGGAGCGTGGCTCAGGTGGTGGAGGGGGGAGATGTATAAAGAAAGTGAAGAGGAACAGGCAGTATTTAAAAAACTAAATGAAAGCTAAATTATGGAGTGGTGATTCAGAGTGTAGACTATGGACCCAAACTACTTGGTTTTCAACAAAGAGCTACCAGTAACTAGCTGTGGCTCTTTGAGCAAATTATTTAACCATGTTCTGCATTAACTTTATCAAATGTTTAAGGGGATCACACAAGTTATGTAGCAACCTCAGAGTGGTCGGTGAGGACTAAGTGAAATGATATATATAAAGCACTTGGCACAAGTGCTTAGCATATGCTAAGATTCAAATGTATATTTAGAGGGTAAATATGAAGAGGGTAAGTCTAACTCAAGAAGAGGCTGAGAGGTAGCCAAGAGCATGAGAGATCATCTGATTCCCATTATGGAAAGGTCTCCAAGTCTTAGAGTAGAAAAGATATTTGACAGAGATATGATTAGATGTTGGGAAGCAATTCCTATGCTGCAAGCCTAGGTGATAGGAGCTTTGATGCAGTGGTGGCAGTTGTGGGGACAGATTTTAGAGTGTTTGGGAAGTGAAATCTATAGGACTTGGACATAAATTGGAAATGAATGTAAAGGAGAAAAAAGTATCAGGAGTAGCAAGGAAGTTTTGAGATGAGGAGTTAGAAGGACAGGAAATACACATAAGAACAAAAAATACAATGCAGGATAGTAAGTCTTATTGGTCAGATAGGAACAAATTGCTAAGATTGCAGAGGAGGGCATATATTTGTAAGCAATCTGATGATCTTTGGGAATTTGCATTATAGAGTTTGGGAGTTTGATGCTCTTTTTTTTTTTTTTCTTACAAGCAAAATAGAGAGACTGAAAATAATATAAGGATTATTTTCCTATACTTTCCTCTGAAAAATCAGGTCGTTACTCACACAAAGCACAATTTTAAAATAGCTGTTGAATGGTTTATCTTTGTTTTATTATTTTATCAAAATTCTCCTATACATTGAAATACATTATTCAGTGCTTATTTCCAAATACAAAAATAGAATTAGAAAAAGTGAACATTTCTGATAAGCAAACAGTAGGTATTGGACCCTCTGATCTCACCAAGCAGAGAAAACTCCTCTCTTCTTTGGGGGAAGTGTGCTGATGGGGAAAGGGAAAAGGGTATTCACTCCATGCTCTTTGTTTTCTTCTGGGAGAAAAGAATTTCCTTTCTGTCTATGGAAGCTTAAGGAATAGAGATGAGCTCCCTGGGGAGGCACAACAGATGATGTAGCAATTTGAAACTAAATAATTCATTGAAGTTTCTGGAAACTGAACTTCTGGATATGTGGGTGCCATATTTTATTTTGATTAAAACAACAAAGATGAATGGTATAAGAACACTTTCTTCTTTAAGAATTAGAGTATGCCAACAAAAATCAGTAATCAATGAAAATTTCTAAAATAAAAAAAATCTGCTAATTTACCGTTTTCAGTAAGGCTAAAAAAGGCAGCACATAGAAGCAAAGGTGAAGATCAAAGCAGAACAAATTTATAGCAAGTGTGTTAAATGAGAACATTTTAGTCATAAAAGAAATCATCAAATGGATAAAAACCATGCTATTTAACTATCATGGCTATAATGGCATTATATATATATATATATATATATATATATATATATATATAGAGCTGGGCTAATGCTTATAGAATATAATAGGACAAGAAGTTCTTTCCGTGCTGTAAGAGAAAGAACATGCTAAGAAAGATTTTAATACTAAGTCCATAGTAACTGGCTGTATGACCTTGAGCAAGTTAATAAACTCCCCTGAACCTATGTCCCCATCTGTAAATGGAGTATTAATACCTAACTGTAGAGTATTAAAAGTTATTGAGATAACATATATTAGATATTATGCTTTTAATAAATAGTGGTTATTACTATTATTTGGTCTTCACATTTTATTTTCTGTAAGATTGCATTACAGTCATAGAACTCACATCTTTGGTTCAGAGTGAGCCTACAGTTAATTAAAACTAGACCTTTTTCACATGAACTGATTCAAGTATTTCTTAAAATTTCTTAAAATTTATTTAGAAATACATATCATTGATGAATAAAGATAAGCTATAGTATTAAGCTATAGTTTTATTAAAATGATAAAGTTCTTTGGAGGAAATAAAAGAGAAGAGAGCAAGATCATTCAATCTTTACTTAGGATAATGAAAAAAAAAATCACTGTGGGCTCCCTTGTTATAGTTGAATATGCAAACCCCTGCTTTCATTTTTTTTTAAAGCTGTGGATTTTTTAAATTGCTTACTTATTTGTTTAATATCATGAGTTAAGATGTCAATTCTTAAAGAATTTATTCTCTAAAATTTTGGAATTTCAAAATTCTAGTTCATATCGATACCATGAGGATCTACAGTGAAAGTGAATTTTCATCATTTTAACATTCACTGACTAATAAGTATTTATATTGTATATATAAATGCAGTATAGTATTAGTTTCTCATTGATGCCTTAACAAATTATCACACACTTGGTGACTTAAAACAATACACATTTCTTATCTCACAGACTTATAGGTTGGAAAGCCAACGTGGTGTCCCTGGGCTAAAACTACAATGGCAGCAGAGTTGACTTCTACATAGGCTGCTTGTTGGGGGCAGTGGGGTGGGGAATCTGCTGTTTCCAGGCTCATCTGGGTTCTTGGTACAATTCAGTTCCAAGCAGTTGTAGGACTGAGATCACCATTTCATTGCTGGCTTTTGGCCAAGAGTCCTTTGCAGTTTCTGGAGGCTGTCCAGATAACCTTCATCTTCAAAACCAGCAAAGGTGGGTGGGGCCCTTTCGTACTTCTCACCGACCTCCTCTGTGGCTTCTTCCCTTCTCTTTATTCTTCTAAATTTCTTTGACTTCATCTGGAGAAAGTTTTCTGTTTTTAAAGGCTCATATGATTAGATTGGGCACACTTGGATAATCGAGGATTATGAGAATCTTCCTATTTTAGGATCCATAACCTTAGTTACATCTATTAAGTCCCTTTTGTTATGTAACAATGTTACATGTTCACAGGTGCTAGGGATTAAGGTGTACACATTTCAGGTGGAGGCATTATTCTGCCTACCACAAATATGTATTCTCAGATAGTTTTTGCTGTGAATTTTTGATGTGCCCATAGAATCTTAAATTTTTTACTAGTAAACAATTAAGAAAAATATGTAACATACGTACTGCATTTTCATAAGGAAATTTGTAAATCATACTTATATTAGCTAACATTGTTTTATTTCTTCAATTACCATCAAATTACACAAGTTTGGGAACTCCCTTTGAAGTAAATGAGCACCATTTATTCTCAATAAAGCTTCCATTTTAACTAGGCACATTAAATATCATTAGCACAAATTCATTATAAATTACATTCCAGATGTCATACAGGGTTTATTTACCCAGCACTTGTTATATAGGAAAAGTTAACTAAGATAATATTAATATTAGTTTTAGCAAATGCCCTGCAGTTAACTAGAATCTATTCAATATGAGAAGAAATTCTTGCTTTCTTTTGTAATGTTCACAATGGACAAAAATCTAATCCATGTTTAGTTTATACTTATTAATCTAACCATTCTACATTTATTTTTGTTCTAATGATACATGTAAATTCAGAAGCAAATTTAAAATAGATGGACTTTAGATTTCAAACTTCAGTGTTTTATGTCATTGATTATGTTAAGAGATACATAGATTCTCTATAATTACCCAGCTTATCACTATTTTTAATGTAACATTTTACAAATATAATTTGGATTTTTGGCATTAGTCCTTGATTCTTATTTTATCCAATCACCATAGTTTAGATATCCCCTGCAGAGATGGATCCATTTCTAACAAGGGTTTTTTTTTTTTTTTTTGGAACTTGGTAGTGATTATTATACAGATGACAATCCCTGTCACTCTTTTTAGGCGGTAGCTTTTCAAGGCAGAGTGGTGCTCCCTGATCCTTCTTAAGCCCCTGTTTAAATGTAAATTAGAAGAGACCAGTTTACATTACTTATTCCAGGCATCCATATGCAACACCAGATTGAAAAAAAATATTTGTAAGAAGCTATCCCTATATTTATCTTATGACACTCATCACTATGACATTTTAGTGCTTAAGCTGCCAAACTAGAGCATTTCAATTATCTACCTAAGGGAGAAACCATCCAAAACAGACAGACCTTTGTCTGTTTCAGAGCTACACTGAGCAAGTGGAGAGCAAGTGACTTTTTAGTGCTCTTGGTCTAATTAGATAGCAGTTTGGTCAAAGGGTTATTTGCATCTTTTCCTGAATAAGAGAAATTAAATGCCCTTAACTGGATTTTGAAAGGCAGATGGGACCTTACATGACCTAATATCACCTTCTCCACTGGAGATTTTAATTTTAAAAAAAGTTCCATCTTTAAGTAAACGAGAGGACAGTAACATCGGCAGAAGGTAATTATTAGCAGCATTCAAGGGCACAAAAGAAAGAAAAGTAGCAAGTACCTCCCCTTAGCCTTTTAATGGAAGGTAAAAGAAAGTGAAAAACAAAAATAAAAACAAAAACAAAAAAAGGAACTTTACCTGTGAAAGGAGAAACGTCCTTCCTCTAAATTTCCATTGAGTTTTCTACTTAAACTTGGTGATTTGGTGTCCTGTTATTTTAGCATTTGGCTGTGGAAATGTTTTTCTTATCAGCAGAAGTGCAGTTATTATCGCCAAATATCATTTGAAAACAAAGAGGCTAGAAGAACAGAACACTCTCCTTGTTGGTATTCAATGAATATATAAAGTCTCATTCATATCACCTACATAAGATGTCACTTAAAATCCTTGAGATCAAATCTCTCTGCTTTCCCATTTATAATCTGTGGAATTTTAATTCCTTTGAGCCTAACTATTCTCAGCTGCAAAATTGGATCAATATTGCTCATTTCATCGGTTTGTTTTAATGGCTAATTGAGATAATGCTTGTGAAATCTTTTGCATGTTTATTATCTAAGTGCTCAATAAATAAAGATGCTGTTATTTATTTTACTTGATGCTCATGGCAAAGCTGTGAAGCAGGCAAGAAAGGCATTATTATTATCATTTCACAGTTGAAGAAACTGAGACAGGACTAGTCAGAGGATTCCTTGTACATAATGGAATGTTCGTGATTCTTTCCACTACTCAGTGCTGCTTCTTACCATGCAGTTGCCCATCTAGATGTGAAGGATGCATAATTTAGAGTGTCTTCTTCTTCTTTTTTTAACATTTATTTATTTGAGAGAGAGAGAAAGAGAGAGCACGGGGGGAGGGGCAAAGGGAGAGAAACTTAAGCAGACTCCGAGCTCAGTGTGGAGCCCCATGACCCTGAGATCACAACCAGACCTGAAACCAAGAGTCAGCCACTTAACCGACTGCACCACCCAGGCGCCTCTAGAGCATCTTCTTGATTTGAAGATGTGCAGTAACCTGTCATGTGCACAGCACACCGTTACACACACTGAAGGAAACAGAGAAGGATAATTGCTTTACACACTTCCTGTTCAGTAGACAAGAGGTCTGTGCTACTTGGTTCCTGGTCCTTCTTGGCTCAGAGAGTTGACTCAAAAGCATAATCATGGGGCTGAGGTCACCATAAATATAATGCTGCTGATAGCATGCATTCACTTACATGTTAAGGACTTGGTGTTAAAGCTGGCTTCCTTCTCTATTTGATAATCACTTTTCATTGCCCATTATTTCCCTCCCCCCTTTCTTTTTCATCTAATAGACTTTTACTGGAACACAAGCAATGAAGCCTGACCTCTCTTATAGATGAATGCATTATTTTCTTCATGTGTTTAGTTTAGTGTCTCTAAAAAAGAGATTTTTTTTAAAGTGATAGTTTAAATTAAGGGGATGGTAGATGGCTTTCTTATAAAATTTTTCTTCTATAGTTTTTACAACACTTAAAAGAAGCTAGCATTGTCTTTTGAGTGACGTGAGGACATAGCTGGAAGGTCCCTGCAACCTGTGTACATTGCCTCAGATCACATAACATGCTGACATGTGATGACTGGTCTCAACAACATAAGGATATAGGGAATAAGCAGGTAGATTGAATGAAACGTTTCTATGTTGGAGTGTCTTCTGTGTATGTATGTGAATTAGGTGAATTAGAGCAAAGGGGGTTAAGAGTGGGAGAGAGAATAAAATCAAGATAAAATGGCTCACACAAAGAATCCGAATGCTCCAAAACCCTAAGCCCTGATTTCGGTCAGAATCCAAAGGAGCACACGCTTTTTATGTCTCTTGCTGTGCTTTTTCTTGCCCTGCTTATCATCCCCCTGCCATTCCATTAGATTTGGTTTAAATCTGTTGGGTAATAAGACAACTCTACTGAGCTGTATTTTTTCCTCCAGTTTTATTTCAGTACGAGGTCTATGTAACTGGAAAAATCTATTTGGAGGCAAATAGCATGACCCATAGCATGAGAATATTTCTGAATGATAGAGAACCGGATTTGTTAGAGCAGATTCCAACAGCTGTCTTTTCTGAGTTGGTTCCTTATAGCTCAGTCTTAAAACATTTATCTATTTGCCAAAGGGACAAGGGCTAGTTGTCTTCTTGTTCTCTTTTTTTCAAATTGAAATTGAATAGGAATGAAACAGGAAATGGCTAGAATGCCCATTCAGCATGTAAAATGGGAACAAAACATCAAAACCTTTTGAGATAGACCTCTGCAAATTATTGTGAAAACCACATGAGATCGTCTTTATTCCTAATTCTAGATGTCTATTGTGTTTTACAATCCAAAAAATCAGACAGAACGCAATGTGCTACTTTGTCGGGATATCTCAATGGGATCATAGGGAACGTTTTCCTCTCATGATAAACTGTGACCATACATCTGGATTTTAGAGTTGGAAGGTGTTTTATACACCACCTAGTTTAACCCCCACTTAATAGATAACAGAGACATGGTAACTTGCCGAATTTTGCACAGCAAGTTAGTGAAAAGCTCTGAATAAAGACAAATGTAAGTTTCTAGCAATTGTATATATTTGAAAATGCTAGGCATTTTGAGGGGGAAAAAACTTAATAAACAATCCTAAAATTATTGTTGAATGGATGACAATGCAGATGCCCTAATTTGATTCATCTAACCATAGAAGCAATCCAACTATTCTTTTCAGATCTCAGTGATGAGTGGCTTTCTGATAATCCAGTTCTTTCAGCTGTACCTCCCCAACATGCCTCTTTATGGTGAATGTCACCTCACAGCTGAAGCAAGTTTATGGGGCACTGCCGTTCCCCGGGCGCTCTTTGTTCAGTGGAGAACCAGAGAACTTCAGTCTCGGGGACTGTGAATCCACCAGCTTTCATCAGTCTGAAATGCATTTTAAATCAGTGTCAGGCTAGCTGCAAAATTTATGTCGCCAACTTCATAGTAACTCCAGCTGTCCCACAGTCCTGTGAGTACCTATACTAATTACATATGATAAAACCCAAGAAATGAGCAAAAACAGTGGTTTTATGCTATGTTTGAAAAGAGAGATGAAAATGCAGACTCAAAAACAGTAATCCTAATCAGTGCCCTAGAGAAAAAAAAAAAAACCTTCTGGGTATATTATAATGGATGCGAAGAAAATATATACATATAGAAGCTTTATGGTACTATACATACCAAAGTAAAACTATTAAATGTTGGTGTCTCCCCTTGAGAATACTGAAAACCTTTCATTTTCTTTTGTCTGGTATTTCTGAAGCCATCTTTTCTCACATCTGAGTTTGGTTAGTCACTATTTCAAACATTATTATACTGAAAACGTTATTATACTGAAAATTCAAATAAAATGATTTTGCCTTTAGGTCTCAGATTCCACACAGGATTCTTTAATTATTAGTGAAGAGGGTTTGATTTTTTCCATATTGAAACCAGTCTCCTCAGTGCTTCTAGGACTGAAGTATTTTTGGTTTTAATTTCATGTCACTAATGTAGTCATCAGAATTGGTACATTTTTTCCTTCATGATTTCCCTCATTGGCAATTACCTGACCAAAAATGGTAAAGCACTTCATGAAGTAGTGCTTATCAAAAAATTTTCTGAATGTACAATTTTGCTAAGTGTGGTTTTGCTATATATATATTGACAAATTGGAACACGACTTCATGGCCTGATAATGTCCGTTACCTAACTGGAATTGTTGGGAAAGTTACAGACTGTTTGGTGTGTGGGAAGATGCTTTAATATTGTCCTAAGTGAAGGGGAAAGTAAGTGCTGTTTATAACCAGAGGGGAAAGTAATAAATAAATAAATCAAGAGGAAAAAGGAAATGTGACTATCTGAGAAAGGGAGTGGAAGCCTAGTTTCACATCACTTGTTCAGTCGCTTGGGAGACAAAGGGAGGTGGGGAATGGAGTGGGGAATGGAGTTTTGTTCAAAACATCAGGAGCAAAAGAGGGCACTAGTTAAACATGTAGGTTGTGGAGCCAGAATTCCTGGGTTTAAAGCTTATTTTTAACACTTCCTGGTATGGGAATAATGGCAAACTGCTTAATCTAAGCCTCACTTAGTTCTGCATTGGGGCTAACAAAAGCACCTACCTTATAAATTCATTGGGAAGATTCCACGAGATAAATTGTGTCTTGATCCTTAGTCCAGAGCATGACCCATTCTAAATGGTAGCTGTTATTGTTATTAAACCTCAGGAGCTTGGTATGGTTTTGTATGGGGGGAGCTCTAAGGAAAACTGTAAAGCCAGAGCCAAAGAATATAAAATTAGTTTTGTTGTTAAAAGCGATTTGGTAAGACATATATGCTACTATAGCTACAACGTAAACTTGCTGGAAATAGCTTTGAAAGAGTGTGGGATTGCGACAGCTGATTTTTAAGTTGGAAGAAAAGCAGAGTTATTATTTTTTAGGTCCAAATAGAATTGCCTAATGGATTCCATACATTAGTAATGTAAGACTATATGCCTGACTTACTTTCCCTGGCTCCATTTGAAGGGAAGGGAATGGGAGATCTAGTAGAAGGTGACTTGGCATGCAGAGCAGCACAATCTTATGCTCATTGTCTCCAAAGATCCTGGTGAGACAAAGAGATGCGGAAGTTTCTGGAAAGGAGACAACAAGTTTTTAATCCATTCCTCTTAGGCCAGAAAAGTCTTGAGGCCATGATTCATCACCAAACTTGGCTTAATTTAAAAGCAACTTTGGATCCCTTAGCTTTGGTGGTCAAACTGTTTTGTGGAGACTAAGTGGTAACATGCAGGGGCACTTCAAATAGGGATAGATGAGCAGATTTCCTTATAGGTTACAGTTTCTACATCTTTAGAATTGTTATAATCACAACTTTCTCGCAGGCAGGTTGTGAGAATTAAAAGATATGACTTATTAAAAAAAAAAAAGCTACCTAACACAATGTTTGGTACACAACAGTTGTGCTACAATTGTTAATTTCCTTTCCTTCATCTATTTTAGAATTTCTTCATGATTCCTCTAGATGCTTTCTTGCTTCTACCTACTGTGACATCCAGTTGGGAGCATGATGACTTCTCATTCATTTTTCTTGCCTGTTTAGTTGATAACCTATTGCTTTTCCTTGGACATTTTACATTTCCTTTGTCTACTTCCTTCCTTGGTCCTCTGACAGGTGTCCTTTTCGATTCTCTTTTGTGCTTAATATCTTCTTTTGGCTCCTCTAGATTCATTTGCCTTCTTCTCTACTCTGCTCTGCTTTAATAATGGGCTGCATCAATGATCCGCATGTTTTCTGGCTTCTGTATGGATTTGGCCAGTGAGGAAAGGGTGCTGATGGAGATCCTTGAGAGCATGTGCTACTGCTTGGCCCATGAGCTGGATCCCAGCAATCAGAAGCTCCCTACCCCCTCCTCTGTCCTTTCCTGTGTGTTCCACTTGCTTTCCCTGTTCCCAGAAGCTGCCCCAAGGAGATAGTGGTGTGGTATTAAGATCACCATGATGGTATATGTGACTGAATCCAGTTAAGGGCTCTAAGAAACTTTCTAGATTTGGTAGGTTGGTGTGATGATCTATTCTCTGTGGCTGCCCAAGACAAGCATCATATGTAAGTTCCCTTGCTTATTAAACCTGTCACCTACCAATCTGGTGTGGTCTGCTCCCCCACCCCCTGTTTTGGTCTCCCTTACCCTCTGCACAAAGAGGCTGGTTTTAGAGTATATGAGGTGAGCTCCCGAGGCAGTTGTATCCAACAAAGGGAAAAGTGACTGAGGAGTTAATTTCCTCAGTCCCCTTCCTATGGGATCACCATGTCTGGTTGCATCAAGTTAGGTGGTTCTCTCCACATGGCTCTGTCTCCTCATTCAGGCCTAATACCTTCTCTCCACTTCCCATCAGATCTAGGGATAGCTCCTCACTGTTACTAGCCCAAGATCTTTATAAATGTCTCCCTTTTAAACTCTTCTCTAATTACCCAATTTGAATGTGCTATCTCTTTCCATCTAGGATGCTTGGAAGGATGTAATGTCTCTGCTCTTGGATTCTACCACTCTTAATCTTTTTTTCTCTATATTAATATAAGCACCTATGTTACATCTAGAAAATTTCAAATTCGTAAGAAAATCAAAGCACATTTAAATAATACATATCTCAGTTTGGATCACTCAGGTTTCCAGGTTTCACTGGTCTAATTATTAGGTGCCTGAGTGGGTAATCTGTAATTAGACATTCACATACATTTTTCATGTCTTAATATATAAGCTGGAACCTGGCTAATGAAATAATACATAATACAAAATAAAACATATTTTGGAATTTGGAATTTGATATAAAATGGTTTTCTTTCAAGATCTCCTGTTTAGATAGTAGTGGCCATTGTCAATGGACTTTATAAATACGAGGCTCTTAGTTATGGACCTCCAGGATAGAACTATAGTGAGGTTTTATGTTCCATGTGTATTTGTTTAACTATACATTTATATCACTAACCCAAACATTAGATAAAAGGTTGGGTTATTTCAGTAAATTTGGAATTTGTTACTGTTTTAATTTTTTCATCACTTAAAATTCCAAAGATCTGAAATCAACACCTGAGTAGAAATATATTCAAGAACATAAAACATACAAAGAAAGAAGGTTTATTAGAAATTAAATGTACTCTTTAATTAGGTCTGGTGTTCACATCTGAGGAAAATCAAATGGCCTTTAGCAAATATTTTACAAGCATGGTTTTTGTATAAGGAAAGGTAGGTGACATAATGATCAATTATGAGACTGACATGCTATTTTCTTTTATCTTTGGCTGCTCTGCTAAAATTCAAAGTACTGGGTTATACTACAGCATATCTTTTAGGAGCGCTATTAGATGTGTATTGTATTTGCTAATTAGTGTTGGTAGTTCCTCAATTTGTAACCAATAGGGCACTAGGCATTGGATCAGAAAGATATCAGACATGCACTGACATGTACTCTTGTAAAGCAAAAACTAAATGTATTTTCTATTTTTATAGAGAGTAAAAATTTTTTTTTCTTTGATTTATATGTATTCTCTGGGAAAGATAAATGTTAAAACAGAGTCTGACACTCTGGCATACAAAGAACTGTACATCCTTGCCTGTATGATCTCTAATAACATCAATATAACAAACTTAGGTAAAATTCCACAAAGGTTGTCCAAGTGCTATCTTGTTTGTAAATGCAATACTGCATATGTAATATGATATTTGTGTTATTCAGTTATGTGGTAAATTAGTGTAACATATGTATGTTATGTTATGCACACATATGCATCCTATTTATTGATTTATTCAGCAGATAGGTATTGAGAATCTCTAACCTGGGCACTAGAGCGGCAGTAGTGAGTTCAACATGGTCTCTGCCCTCATGAACATTACATATGATTAAGCATTTGCTGTAGATGTGAACAATTTTTGCCACAAAGAACGCACCCACTTAGAACAATTTAAAGACAGCAATGGAAAAACAGAAGAACTCTTGTTAATCAAGGACTTTTTAACACAGTGGAGTGCCTCTTAAATGTAGAAAGAAACTAATCTCAAATAAATTTAAATACCATGTCTCAGGGCGTCTTTTTTTTTTTTCATTCGTATTTTGAATCAATATTGTTCTCTCCTGCTAACAAAAGTTGAACTTCTCCTTTCCGCTGATCCTTAATTTATAATTTTAAAAATATATTTCAGCTGCACTGTTAACGTTATTACCATCTCTAGCATTATATGGTTTAGCTCTATTTAGATGTCATTAAATAATATCTTTGAGGTATTTAGTTTTCACATATTTCTTTATTTTTCCTAGAAATAATATTGGCCTTTTTAGGTTGCCAGGAAAAATGGTTTAATTTTCTCAATACCATTACCTGGCTGTTAGATTTATATATTATGTACAGTTAAAGACAAACAAACAAACAGACAAACAGTGAATTGGCTGAGTCACCCATTGTCCACTGCTACACATGCAGGAGATGCCCAAATAGGACCTGAGCAAGGTATGCATAATGACAAGCTTGCAGAGGGCAATTCGTGAGCCTTCCGGACCTCCCAAGACAATGTCAAAGATTTTATTAATTTTACAACCATTATAAAAAGAAATGAGAAAACAATAATGGAAATGTAACAATTATTATAATGTGATAATGAAAATAAAAAAATAAATTTTTAATGGCACAATAAAAGGAAAACATGGTAGAAAAATGTAATAGAACTACATACGATATAACCCATAACCATACATTTAAAAAGGCATTAAATTGCAACTCTTCCCAGCATGGTCACCCAAGTCGAATATCATGAAATGGCTAATGGTTCACTTGATACTTCCCAAAGTTTAGAGAGCAGCAGGGGTAGAAAAATTCATTTGTCATTTGAACCTTTATGAACGCCTAAGAGAATTACGTTCTCCTCCACATTCACCATGCTGCGGCCGGAAGAGTGGGAGGCGCACAGTAGAGCCTGTGACATCCAACGCGAGAACTGAAAGATGTACAGCTGTTGGTGAAGGAAGGGAATGTTGTCATTTAGTGTTGGCGGAGAAACACTATCTTCTGGAAGGGAAGACAGGATCCTGGCAGGAAAGAATTTTAGATCATATAATACTGAAATCACTGATGCTGAAAATAGTACAGAAGTAGCTTTGAATCTGCTCTGCAATAATCAACCCAACATTGGTTCTCCCCATTCCTCATGCATATGTTTGCAAAACCACAGTGCCACAAGTAGAAATTGGTTAGCACATGTGGCTGCGCATAACCATTCACAAGTATGGGAGAACAGATTTCCTCTGAAAGAATTTTGCTTCACTAACCTGAAAGATTGTTTTGAAAAACTTTACAGGCAAAAAAAAAAAAAGTTACAGATATGATTGATAACAACTTTAACAGAATTTTCATAAAGCCTTTAAAGATTAAATAGTGAAAGAAGATCAGAGGTTGAAGGTATTGTTAGGGATTTAAAAACCACTTATCGAAGAAAAAACAAAGAATAAGACACTATGGGCCACTGTGTATATGATGTGAGGTAAATGGATACTCTGAAGACTGTACTGAGAGTAGAGTGGTTCAGTATATTTATGATCTGGGGCAGGGGATGGAGAGAGAAGGAGGAAGAAAGGAAGGGATGAATTGCAAAATCTGCTACTGATAAAAGACTATTTAGATTGAGGATTGGTAAGAGCCTAGAACCTAATTTCAGATTTAAAATATATATATATTTTTTAATTCTTAAAATATGAAAAGAGTTTAAAAATTCTTGAGAGTGCATACACGTAAGAATAATTTTACTGCTTACCTTATTCGGTAGTTATTATATTCAATCTCAAATAGGCCAGGGTTTTAGTCACTGGCCAAGAAATTTCTGCAAAGTTTGTGAGGTACAGAAATCCTTGGAATGTATTTTACTGGGTGCTTTAAATGTAATATATAAAGCATTAGCGAGGAGAAATTATAAAAATTATAACCCTATAACCCTTTCAATTTTAAAATGAGTTATCTGTATATTAAGTGCTGATGGTGTAAGTTAAAAGTACATAGAGCTTAAATATATGAGGAGGGCACAGAATGAATGAGTGCCCTTATTTTTCATGTTCTCTGGCCACTTTCAGGCATAATACAGATCAATTAACTTTCTAATCCATTAATAAGGACAGGTTCTCATCTGAATGTGCTCAAATGAAAGTCTAAAAATATCCCAGTTCAAGACTGCAGTGGTTTCATATTTTGCCTATTTGCGTTGACTCACAATTTATTGCTGAAATCAAGTCATACTTTATCCAGGTGTAACCCTTGTGTCCTGTATTCGAGGGCGTAAACTTTGTGTGTCTTCTTGAAAGAAAAAAAGTGTTGTTTTTGTGATTATGGACTTTGTGACACTGGCAAATTTATCCAAAAAGTTTATAGTAAAAAGGCTGCACAGATTACTGGGTGTCTAATGGAAACATGATGCAACATGGAGTGTTAAATGTGCTGGAACCTGGAAGAATCACTTGCTGAATGTGAACGTTGCAATGTCGGTCACATTCCAGAACTAACTTCTGAAAATAAATTACTTGTATCCATTAGAGAAACAAAACAGGTGATAATGTACTAGAGGGGCGGAATTGTCCAATTAAATGGTGTTATTATGAACAAATGATGAAAGAATTCTCTAATGTGCAACTTCTCAGGCATATCTGCCAGCCATAATGGAAGAGTAACTTGAAGAAATCATGTGATACTCTTTGAAAATAGGAATCAGGGGCGCCTGGGTGACTTAGTCTTAAAGCGTCTGCCTTCAGCTCAGGTCATGATCCCAGAGCCCTGGGATCTAGCTCCGCATCGGGCTCCCTGCTCCGCGGGAAGCCTGCTTCTCCCTCTCCCGCTCCTCCTGCTTGTGTTCCCTCTCTCGCTGTGTCTCTCTCTGTCAAATAATTAAATAAAATCTTTTACAAAAATGAAAATAGAAATCAGTTTTTAAAAAGGAAAAAATAGAGAAGAAAGCTAGGAGGAAAAAAAAAAGCTGGGGACTAGTACTTTTAAGATTTAAGTGTAGGAGCTAAGCCTTGTCAGTTTTTATTGCTTAGTAAGATTGAGGAAATAGTTGACAAGTATAGATGGTAAAGAGACTATATTCTGGATACAACCCTAACAGCCTTCAGAGTGTATATCTTTTCATGATATCCTTTTTTCCCCCTTACTTGACACTTTCTCAGAGGATTTAGTCCAGTGTTTCAAGTTTAACTTCCACCTGCGTCCTGACGACGTCTAGACAAATATCTCCAGCCTCAGTATCTCTCAGAAGCTCCAGTTCTGAATTTGACTGGATATTTGCACCCAGATGTTGTAAAGGCATCCCAGACCTAACCTGTTTGTTGCTTCCCATTTCCTCTATTTCAGAAATTCCTGCATTCATTAGTGTAATTAATGCACCTGCCATACACCCAGTAGCCCAAGCTAGAAGTCTCTCTTGAAGTCAAGCTTAACCCCTTTCCTTTCATAGTTCGCTAAGTCCAGTTTATCAGCAAATCTTTTTAATTATATTTTCATAAAAATTTACCAAGCCGACTCTTTCTGTTTTGTTTTGTTTTTTTCTGACGACATTGCTCTAGAGACCTTTATCATTTATTTTCTAGACAATTGCCATAGTTTCCAGTTAACTATATTGAGTCTGTCTCTTTCTTAGGTCTGTGTTCCACATTACTCCCAGGAATATTTCTTAAACAGACGCATACATGTCTCTACCTATACTTTGCAAAAACTTTTCATGGTTCTTAGATTAGTAGAGAAGTAGTCCAGAATCCTTAGCTTGTACTCTACACTCCAGGAACATTGGAGTCAGTGGTTATTTCATGAGAATGGAATTAAAAGATTTTATGCCTCATTTTCTTGCTCTAGAAATTCCCTCTGCTTAGAATTACCTTCTGTCCAATCTCTTCTTAATGGAACTTGTAAAACTTATGGTTATCTTTTAACTCTTAAACCAAATACCACCTCTTCTGTCAGATTTTTCTGACTCTTCCCTTACAGAGTTCTTTATTCTTCTGTACTCAATTTGCTTAGTACCTTTGTTAAAACATGAACCAAATTGTATTAGAGGTTGTTATTGTTTGTTTGTTTGATTCTGTTTATATTCTTCTCTGTTCCACTATTTCCCCTTGATTTGTTCTTTTAATCCTGTTCTGTTCCTTTTGTGACACTCTGAGATCTTTGTAGTCAAGGACCTTTGTATAACTAGTGCCAACCACAGAATTAAACATGCACCAGAGCCTCAGTAAAGGTAAAATAGTGAACTCAATAATCTTAGAATGAGAGAGAAACATGAAAATAGGAACCTAAGAGATTTGAGCAGCCACTGCAGACTATGGGAAAAAATTGTTGAATAGAATCGGTAACATAATTTTTGAGTGATACTGAAGTTCACCTGAAATTAGAAACCTTTATTGTGGGTGTAGGCAGTGCTGGAGTAAGTGTGGCAGAACAAAAAGGGGAGAAAAGAGAATTTAAGGTTTTGGTAACAATGATATGGTCAAATGATTGTCCAAGAGGTGCTAGATGAATCAAGATTGACCAATTGATCAAAGTGAGCCTGAGAACATGAGCATTCTCCACTTGCATCAGTTTCTGGAGAAGAGGCACCATCTTGGGAAAATTAGTCCTCATGTAACGTTAAGGGATAGAGGCAGTGTTCTAGGAGAAGATTCTCATGATTTCCAAATTTGTTAGCAAACAAATGGGGGTGCTTGTAAAATTGGTGGCAGAGAAGCCAGAGAAAAACATGCTTTGGATTTGGACTTTTGATGATTGGACTGAGTAAATTAATAGGTAGATAGGAGCAGCAGTAGAAATGTAGTTCACAGGGGAAAGATGGGCTCAGGGGTTCAAGTGGGAGTAAATGTTACTGATCTCTTATTTTTTTTTCCAACTGGACCCTTCCCATTAGCATAAAAATATCTTTTTCACAAAAAAATCTAATTTGTCTTTGTTTATTTTAAACTCTCCATCTACCACCTCATTTCTTTCCTTACTTTTATAACAAAACTCCTTGAAAAAAATTACATTCACTCTGTTTAATTCTTCTTTTCCATTGTCTTTTGATCCCAAGATTTTGTTCCTATGACTTCATTGCAACTCATCTTTTCAAGTTCACTAAAGACCTTTCAGTTACTAAATCTAACTCATAATTATTTTTTAAGATTTATTTGTTTGAGAGAGAGAGAGTATGAGTGGGAGGGGCAGAGGGAGAGGGAGAGAGAGAATCTCAAGCAGACTCCATGCTTGACTCCCATAACCCTGAGATCACCACCCCAGCTGAAACCAAGAGTTGGATGCTCAACCTACCCTGCCACCCATGCATCCCTAACTCATAATTCTTGGTCCTCTTTTTAACTAACCTACCTGACGAAGATGATCACTTGATGAGATGATCACTTCCTCTTTCTTGAAATGATTTTTTTCACTTGACTTCTAAGACACCACATTCCCTTGGTTTTCCTTCAACTTCACTGACTGGTCCTTCCCAGTCTCCCATGTTTGTTGCTCATTTCTATTGTAAACCTTTGAGCACTCCAGGGATCAATCCTTGGATGTGTTCTCTATTTCATTAAATTATGCTCATTTCCTAGATTATATTATCTGTTCTTGTGGTTCTAATTGCTATTTACCACTGGTAACTCCCAAGTGTATATTTTTAGTCTGGCTATCCCTTTTAATTCTAGATTCAACTGTGTACTTTACATCTTAACTCAGAGAATCAATTGACATCTCACACTTATATCAAAAACCACATTCACAATCTTCCTCCTCAACCTATGCTTCTTATAAATGGTTCTCATCTAATTTAATTATAATTCTACTTTCTAGTTGCTTAGGCTAAAGTTGTTATATAATCCCTGGTTCATCTCTTTTCCTCACACCTCACATCTAATCTGACAGCAAACTATATTGATTCTAATTTAAAAATATATCTAAATCTTACCACTTGTTACCATTTTGCCATTCTCTGTCTGATCACAGCCACCAACATCTTTCATCCGATTATGTTGCAGTGGCTCATAAATAGTTTCTTGCCTCATTTCAAATTATTTTCATTATCATGGCCAGAATGAACCTGTGTAAATAACAATCAAAAAGCCTAATACCCCTGTGCCCCAAACCCCCCACCAGCATTTTATCTCCCTCTATTTCACTCTGATTTGTCTAATGTGCCTCTCACGCTCTCCCTAGATACACTGACCTCCTTAGAGTTTCTCAAATATACTAGACAAACTCCTGCTTCAGTACTTTTGTACTTGCAGTTTTCTCTGCCTAGAATGTTCTTCCATAAGATATCAAAACAGTTTGCTGTTTGACTTCTGTCAACTCTCTGCTCAAATCTCACGTTCCAGTGAGGTATTCCTTGGCTACCTGATCTACAATTCTAAAACCTCATGCCTTTCCATCTTCCCTGCTTTATTGTTTTACTTAGCACTTATCTCTTCAACAAGGACCTAGGCAGGATTTTCTATGAGCAAGGCACTGTTCTAGGCTCTGCAGAAAATATTAGCTTATTTAATGATCATAACAACCCTTTGAGCTTGGCAATATCATTAGTCCCATTTTACAGATGAGAAAACTAGAACCCGGATTGGTTAAGTGACTTGTCCATTGTCAAGGTGGATTCAAACTCTGGTCACCTGGCTCTGTAAGCTGTGCTCTTTACAACCTTATTAGGCAGCCTCTTGCCATGTATACATTCTCTCTATATGATTTATTGATTTTTTAGATTCTCTATCTCACCGAGTGTTGGCCAATATGATGTAGGCTCAAAGTGATGGGTACAGCTTCCAAGCTGGGTCCAAAACAAAAACAAAGCAAAAAACACAAGGAAATACAAAATTCCTGATAATACTTTTTGTCCTCTCTTTTTCTCACAGAGGATCTAGTGAAGAATTCTGAGTTCTTCATGGATGGTATGGGACAACTGTGGGAGAGCTGACCTAGAAAAGTGGCTGACCAGGAACATCTGGGTGGGATCATAGCATGAGCAATCCAGAAATTTAGGGGTTTGCCTTCCATGAATAACACAGGAATTATTCCTATAGAAGGGATGGTTGATGATAGTGATTAAAACTATTGAAAGACTCAGAAGGAAAATTGAAGAATAAAGAACTAAGGGCAGAGTCATGAGAAACACAGCTGAGGAACATAAGAGATTGAAAAGCCAACCAAAGAGGAAAAAGTAAAAATAACTTAAGATTGTTCATTGTCACTGAAATCAAAGCATAAAAGAATCTCCAGAAGGAGTAGGTCAAGATCAGTCAGAAAATGCCATTTAGAATTACTAGAAAGAGGTTATTTCTAAATTAATGGAACATAATTGCTAGAAATTTACTCAAAACAATAGTAACCTTTTTAAATTGGATTTTTTGGGGGTTTTTTTGGTGTTAAATTGTAGGAGTTCTTTATATATTTCAGATATTAACTCCTTATCATATATATCATTTGCAAATATCTTTTCCCATTTCAAAGGTTGCTTTTTGTTTTTGTTGTTGGTGGTGATTTCCTCCACTGTGGAAAAGCCTTTTAGTTTGATATAGTCCCAATTGCTTGTTTTTGCTTTTGTTTCCCTCACTTGGGAGGGAGAGACAGATCCAGAAAAATATTGCTAAGGACAACATCCAAGAATTTACCGCCTATGTTTTCTTTTAAGAGTTTTATGGCTTCAGGTTTTAACTTTAGGACTTTAATCCATTTTGAATTTATTTTTTGTGTATGATGTAAGAAAGTGATCCAATTTCATTCTTTTCATTCTTTTGCATATAGCTGTATAGTTTCTGCCAACACTATTGAAAAGACTGTCTTTTTCCCATTGTATATCCTTGCTTCTTTGTTGTAGATTAATTGACCATATATGTGTGTGTTTATTTCTGGCTAGAGGACTTAAATAGACATATCTCCAAAGAAGATATATAGATAACCAACAGACATATGAAATGCTCAAAAATCACTGATCTTAGGGAAATGCAAATTAAAACCACAACGAGTTATCACCTCACACCAGTCAGGGTGGCTAGTATTGAAAAGAAATAATAGATGTCAGCAAGACTTTAGAGAAAGGGAATCCTTGTACACTATTGATGGGAATGTAAATTAGTGTAGCCACTATGGAAAATAGTATGGAGTTTTCCTCAAAATATTAAAAATAGAAATACCATATGATCTAGTAATTCTACTTCTGAGTATTTACACGAAGAAAATGAAAGCATTAATTAAAAAAAGATGTGTGCACCCCTATGTTTATTGCAGCATTATTTATAGTTGCCAAGATATGGAAGCAACCTAAGTGTCCACTGATAGATGAATGGAAAAAGAAAATGTGGTATTTACAATGGAATATTACTCAACCATGAAAAAGAATGAAATATTTCTATTTGTGACCACATGGATGGACCTAGAAAATACTATACTTAGTGAAATAAGCCAAACAAAGACAATTACCATATGATTTCACTTATATGTGGAATCTCAAAAACAAAACAAATAAACAAAAAACAAATAGACTCATAAATGCAGAGAACAAACTGGTAGTTCTGGGGTGGGCAAGGGGCGAGGTAGATTAAATAGGTGAATGGAATTAAAAGGTACAACTATATAGTTATTAAAAACAATAAAAAAAGAATAACCTGAACCTTTTTGAAGATGGAAGCATAACAGCCAATATAGAGAGGTTAATTGAAGAAATAAGGGAGAGGGCTGTGCTATTAAATTATCATAAAAAGTGGGAAGGAATAATGTTTATAGTCTAGGTAAAAGGTGTAAGTTAAAAGAGGAAGAGAGAAACTTTGAAGGGAAAGAGAAGAGAACAGAGAACCATCTTGATGCAAAACATGTCTTATGTTCCATTTTTCTCAAGATAATAAAGAAGCAGTGTTCTGATTGAATTTGGGAATGGAAAATAACACTTACATTGGTTATTATGGATTGGAGCTATGCTGTGAAAGGGTCATGAGAGAATTCTAAAATCTTGATGTGAACTCAGACAGTTTCCAGTTACAAACAAAAACGTAGAATCGAGGAAGAAAAAATGTACACGTGCCATAATATATTGTGGAGCCATTTAAAATACATCCATCTCCATCAAAAACTAATGATGTAATGTATGGTGATTAACATAACAATAAAAAATTTTAAAAAAATAAAATAAAATACATCCATCTCTTCCAATTATAATTAGGTAAATAATTTCACTTGGTTAGCTATATTGGTGTGAAAAATTGTGGACAAGTAATACAAAAGACATTTTCTCTTTTATCAAGTGAAGTGTCCAATGAACGACAATGATAAGAAAAGCAATTCTTAACCTAATGTGTTCTTATTCAGGCATAATTAGTTGATGAACAATAATTGGCCTTGTTTATCATTTATTGTTGTATATTTCTTCTCGGAAAACGTCTTCATTAAGCTGCTAGTAAGATTAGGAAAATCATGTTTTTGATAAAATAAAGGCAGAATCAGACAGAGACATTTGGCTTCTGGATCTTAGTTTACCAGTGTGGATTCACTAATCACCAAGGTCCACTCAAGGCATGAAAAACAAAAACAACAACAACAACAAAAAACCACAACTCTATAATTCTAGAAGTAGAGCACTTTTCATTTATTTTAAACTTAAAGAAAAGATTCCTCAATCAGACAAAAACAGGTAAGCAGGTGCCCATTCTTTGATGTTAGAGGAAAGAAGTATAATACAGCGTATTTTCTAGACTAAGATAAGCATGAGCATCAGTAAAGTCTCCTTCTCCTCTATTCCCCCAGACAAGGACTAAAGGCTACTTCCTTTGTATCTTAAAATGTCCAGCAATAACCTAAATGCTAATCCTGACTTTGAAAATGTTATTATTTTGTTTTTCTGGTTAATACTGAATGACATTTAGGAAAATGCTGTAGAGAGGAAAGATGCAAGGTCTTTGTTTATAGACAAGGATCAATATGATAAATGATGTCTCATTTGTTTTCTAAGTAACCCCTGCAGTGTCTTGAGTGATTATACAATCTGTGTGCAAACTTGGGAACTAATAGTATTGGTATTCATAATACAGTACAATGTCTACTTAAAGCCTGATAGAATTTCCAGTAATATTTTGCATGTTATAAGGAGCGTCTCAGAAACTGACTTGTCTTTTACTGTAAAGTAGCTATGTCAACTCCAAGACTCTTGTTTGTGTTGATATAGAGGTCATACCATCTTAGTACAAACTAGAATTTTAATTGTAATCAGTTCACATAACTGCAGCAATGCATTTCAGAAAAAATATTGTGTAGCCTAAATAAAGGAACATTTTGTTAATAAACTTTGTAACAATAAGCAGAAATAACGCTGTGATTTATTAAATAGAAATCTTACAAGATTTGGTTTAGCAGTAAAAAAAGTATGTCAAGTCAGGAAAAACTGCAAAGGGGATGACTTCAGCCTTGATCACCTTGTTCTGTTCTTTTTGTGGTTTTGAGGAAATGAAATAAACCCTGGTAGGGAGCAGATCAAAAGGTTAGCAAGAGGAGATAGCATCATTCTCTTTCCTGATTAGTCTATGAGGCAATTAAGCACGAGCTATAAAGTAGAGTTTTTCTTTTCCTCTTTTTTGGGGGGGGAAATATGGCATGTTATATAATCACAATCCTTTTGAATGCTGTTTTACATGTTGAGATGCCTAAGGTCCCTTACTAATTGGGATACCTTTGCATGGGACTCATGTTGGGATGACATATCTTGCTGATGGGACCATGTGGGGCAGTAAGATACTTCCTTACTTTTATAATTTCTCCGTGCATTCTAAGTTTTGCATAGGTCAATTAACTCCTCCATCTATTATTAAGCATTGGCCAGATCTGATTTTATTTGTTAATTGTACTTCGTATCTGACATTATAGATCATATGCAAGGAGTGGCTGCCTGTCAGATGCATGAGTCTGTCTTTTGGCCTGGTGCCGTGGGCGAGGGACCCACATGGGTAGGACACAGGAATTTTTTTTTTAAGACTTATTTATTTATTTAAGAGAGAGAGCAAGTGGGAGGAGGTACACAAGTGGGAGGAGGTACAGAGGGAGAAAATCTCAAGTAGACTCCTCACTGAGTGCAGGGCCCGACTCAAAGTTCAATCTCGCGACCCTGGATCCTGATAACCTAAGCCGAAATCAAGAGTCAGACACTTAACCAACTGAGCCACCCAGGCACCCTGGGAATTTTTTATTCATCTGGAAATTACTACGTCAAGCCAGGGGAGAAAACCACCTCTGTTTCAAAACGTGTTTAGGCTTGGTCTTAGTCATTCCATTTCCATATCATAAGGTGGAAAAACATTGGTTTGGATTCAGGAGACCTAGATTCAAATCTTGGCTCCATTATGTAAAAGCTAGACAAATCACTTAACCTGCCTGTGCCTCGGTTTTCTCACTTGTAAAGTGAGGATCGAGTCCTTAGAGTTGTTATGAAAATTAAAGGAGGAAATCTGTAGAAATTTAATTAGCACCATACTCATCCAAAAGATGCTCAATCTGACTCCTGAGGAATTCAGACTGAACTTCCATTTTCTGGAGCATATATAATTATCTGGTTCACCTAAGACACAGGCAGAGTTAGCGTGCCAGCCGGGGACCCCATTTATAGAGCTGGAAAAAATGTAGTCTATGGGATATGGATGGGAAAGGCTGAGGCCAGAGTGGAAGCCATAAGCAGATTTTGATCTAACGAAGCAGGGTTTGTTCACCAAGTACGAGTTCAAACCAGGCCAAGAGGACTCTGACTAGGAGCCTGGGTACGGATAGAACTGACACCGATTCAGTGTATCTGTAAAGATGCCGAGGTATCACTTGTGTTGAGGATAGGGGCTTTCTCACCTTTGTTCTGCTTATGAACAGCTCTCGTGGGGTAGGGAGGTTAAAGGCTATGGGTCTGGGCTGTGCAGACAGAGATGGGATCCTGCCAGCACCAATCACAACAATGAAGGCTGTGTACTCTGAGTGGTCTTCCCAGGTGACACAGGCTTGGCGGGGCTCTCCTAGTTTTCCTGGGATCTTACGTGACAGAGATTTCTGAATTAGGGGGACTAATTCTGAATTAGAGGCAAATGACCTCTGACGTCTCTCTGGGAGATCCTCTTTTCCCTGGTGTTAAGTGGTGAGTGGCTGCATCTCAGGAAACAGTTTGGCATAAAGCTTGAACAATAAGCATTAACTGAAGCAACTGCAATCAGTAAGTATTAACTAATACAGTTTGGAAAGTGGAACAGACATAAACAAAAGGTGACTATCCATTTAGTATCCTCTCTTCTTTGGATTCTACAGTTTGTCAGGATAGGATATAGGCATCCCAAGAGCGAGAAGATGCTTTCTCAATTGTTCAGGGTGTATTATTTAATGATGCATAATATGTGATCTCAACCGTATTTCCATTTGCCTTCAATAGCTCGGTGTGTACTGCATACAAACATATCTATCTAGCTAAATTGTCCTTGTCAGTACCGACATTATTGAAATATATTTTCAATGCAATTAATATTGTTTTCTTACGAAAAAATGGATTGGTTACAATGGTAAGGGTGAAGTTTACTGACACATTTGCTCTCCTCTTTTCCTTTCTTCCTTCAGAAATTTTGTAAGCATTCCTATCAGCATGAACCAGGTTAAGGACCCCACGGGGCACAGGGTAATCCTTGTGGATAAATGGTACATATCGAAAAATCTGTTGACTTATCATTTAGCAACAGCTGCCCAACTAGCTTTCTGCCTACTGTGAGAGTCACTGGCTGAATCATCAGAAGTTGATTAATAATCAAAAAAGTAGAATCTGCTAGGGTGTAGGAAATAGGCACTGTCATGCACAGTGCAGATGAGAACAGGCACCAGTTTTTTCTGGAGAGGAGTTGGTCTATATATTAAGTATTTAAATATGGTTACTCTTTAACCTAGCAGTATCACATTTGTGACATTATTCTAAAGAAACAATCAGCTAAATGTGCAGATTTATAAGTGCAAGGATGTTCACTGCAGTATTGTTTATAATAATGGAAAATTGGAAACTATCTAAATGATCAATAAAAGGGACCCGGTTGGGCGCCTGGGTGGCTCAGATGGTTAAGCGTCTGCCTTCGGCTCAGGTCGTGATCCTAGGGTCCTGGGATCGAGTCCCGCATCGGGCTTCCTGCTCAGCAGGGAGCCTGCTTCTCCCTCTGCCTCTCTCTCTCTCTCTCTCTGTCTCTCATGAATAAATAAATAAAATCTTAAAAAAAAAAAAGATTAATGCTGACCTCATAAAAAAAAAATAAAAAAAAAAAAAAGGGACCTGGTTATGGTGCTTTTATTATGACAAAATAATATGTACACATTTAACATCTTTTAAAAATGGCATAATGATACAAGAAAATATTCATGAATTAATTTAAATAATTTAAAAAATTAATTATTTTTGTAATAAATATTTATGTTTACAAACTTACAAAAACCTACAGTAACATGTATCAAAAAGCACAAGAATTGATTAGTGCTGCTAAATACTTCTTATGCTTTTGTGTCATAAACATGTTTTAATTTTGTAATCATTTAAAGGTAATTGTGATATCTAAAGCATCCCTTTTTTCTAGAATTGTAAATGACATCATCAGGGATTTTTATCTCTTGTTCATTGCTATATGCTCAACACCTAGAATAACTAACTATAATTAGGTGCTCAATAAATATCTGTTTAATGAATGAATATTCTGTTCTGTTATTCTCAAACATTACTGTACCAGAAATCTAGAACCTTCTTAGGATAGTTGTGTTGAAATGAATAGGAGCTCAAAATGAGCCAGCTCCCCAAAGAGCCTTAATATCTAGAACAATCCCAGAGATTGAAGGTAGTATTTTAATGCTCTAAGATACCCCAGCGTAATGCTCTAATGCCCCAGTTTAGTTTATATTACTTGTGTAGTCTAAGGTGGGGACCAGGAGTCAAAAAAAAAGCAATAACAAATGGCTGTGCATAAAAATGTAGTTCCTCATTCATTTGTATTTTTTATTCGACAAAAATAATTACATGCTTATTTGTATGGTGTGTACTGAGAAAAGTTTTGGGATTATGACAGCAAATACATAAATACTTGTAGTTTATGTTCGTTGCAGTATTGTTTGCTCACATCTCCTGGGTACCCTTTTTATGTTTAGGGAATCTCTCCCCTTATGAAATCTCAATCTCCAAGGTGGATTCCAGAAGCTTAAATTTTAAACTGCTTTTACTACCAGAGCTCAAGAATTTGATGTAGATTTCTCCTATCAAATGTTTCCTAGCAAGATTTTGATTAGGAGACAAATTGCAGGAAGAAGGAAGCAGAGTGCAGTACCTATTTTTTTGGTGACGGTAACTGAGAGATTACCAGTGTCTTATGGGTTCCAACGGTTGGACGTGGGGATCTATAGGCAGTAAAATCTGGGGTTCCCAGCAGCAGTGGAAAATGATGTCCTGTGAGCAATTGTGTCATTGTAATTTGGCTATAGTCCTGGTTGGATAGCCCCCAATGATTCTTCAACCTTCCCAAAGATCCTGTGAATTGCCCACTATTCCATACTGTCCCACAGTATGTTTCTCCTTCTAAGAGGAATAGAATACCCAATAAAATGCTTCTTTATTTTTTAATTTTATTATGTTATGTTAGTCACCATACAATACATCACTAGTTTTTGATGTGGTGATCCATGATCCATTGTTTTCATATAACACCCAGTGCTCCATGCAGTACATGCCCTACTTAATACCCATCACTGGGCTAACCAATCCCCCCTCCCCCCTCCCCTCTAAAACCCTGTTTGTTTCTCAGAGTCCATAGTCTCTCATGGTTCATCTCTCCCTCCAATTCCCCCCCTCATTTTCCCTTCCTTCTCCTAATGTCCTCCATGCTATTCCGTATGTTCCACAAATAAGTGAAACCATATGATAATTGACTTTCTCTGCTTGACTTATTTCACTTAGCATAATCTCCTCCAGTCCCATCCATGTTGATGTAAAAGTTGGGTATTCATCCTTTCTGATGGCTCAGTAATATTCCCTTGTATATATGGACCACATCTTCTTTATCCATTCATCTATTGAAGGGCATCTCGGCTCTTTCCACAGTTTGGCTATTGCGGACATTGCTGCTATGAACATTGGGGTGCATATGGCCCTTCTTTTCACTACACCTGTGTCTTTGGGGTAAATACCCAGAAGTGCAATTGCTGGGTCATAGGGTAGCTCTATTTTTACATTTTTGAGGAACCTCCACACTGTTTTCCAAAGTGGCTGTACCAACTTGTATTCCCATCAACAGTGTAAGAGGGTTTCCCTTTCTCCACAACCTCTCCAACATTTGTTGTTTCTTGCCTTTTCAATTTTTGCCATTCTAACTGGTGTAATGTGGTATCTCAATGTGGTTTTGATTTGAATTTCCCTGATGACTAAAGATGATGAACATTTTTTCATGTGTCTGTTAGCCATTTGTGTGTCTTCTTCGGAGAAGTGTCTTTTCATATCTTCTGCCCACTTTTTGACTTGATTATTTGTTTTTTGGGTGTTGAGTTTGAGAAGTTCTTTATAGATCTTGGATACCAGCCCTTTATCTGTAGTGTCATTTGCAAATATTTTCTCCATTTCTCTGGGTTTCCTCTTTGTTTTGTTGACTGTTTCCTTTGCTGTGCAGAAGCTTTTTATCTTGATGAAGTCCCAAAAGTTCATTTTTGCTTTTGTTTCACTAGCTTTTGGAGATGTATCTTGAAAGCAGTTTCTGTGGGCAATGTCAAAGAGGTTACTGCCAATGTTCTCCTCTAGGATTTTGATGGATTCCTATCTCACATTGAGGTCTTTCATCCACTTTGAGTTTATCTTTGTGTATGGTGTTAGAGAATGGTCGAGTTTCATTCTTCTGCATGTGGCTGTCCAATTTTCCCAGCACCATTTATTGAAGAGACTGTCTTTTTTCCATTGCATGTTTTTTCCTGCTTTGTCAAAGATTATTTGACCATAGAGTTGAGGGACCATATCTGGGTTCTCTATTCTGTTCCATTGGTCTGTATGTCTGTTTTTTGTGCCAGTACCATGCTGTCTTGGTGATCACAGCTTTGTAATATAGCTTGAAATCAGGCAACGTGATGCCCCCAGCTTTGTTTTTCTTTTTCAACATTTCCTTGGCGATGGGGGGTCTTTTCTGATTCCATACAAATTTTAGGATTGTTTGTTCCAGCACTTTGAAAAATGTCATTGGAATTTTGATCGGGATGGCCTTGAAGGTATAGATTGCTCTGGGTAGCATAGACATTTTAACAATGTTTATTCTTCCGATCCATGAGCATGGAATATTTTTCCATCGTTTTGTGTCTTCTTCAATTTCTTTCATGAGTGTTCTGTAGTTCCTAGAGTATAGATCGTTTACCTCTTTGGTTAGGTTTATTCCGAGGTATCTTATGGTTTTTGGTGCTATTGTAAATGGAATCGTTTCTCTAATTTCTCTTTCTACAGTTGCATTGTTAGTATATAAGAAAGCAACTGATTTCTGTGCATTGATTTTGTATCCTGCCACATTCCTGAATTGCTGTATGAGTTCTAGTAATTTGGGGGTGGAGTCTTTTGTGTTTTCCACATAAAGTATCATGTCATCTGCGAAAAGAGAGAGTTTGACTTGTTCTTTGCCAATTTGAATACCTTTTATTTCTTTTTGTTGTCACAAACAATTGCTGTTGCTAGAACTTCTAGTACTATGTTGAACAGTAGTGGCAAGAGTGGGCATCCTTGATGTGTTCCTGATCTTAAGGGAAAGGCTCTCAGCTTTTCCCCATTGAGGATGATATTCTCTGTGGGTTTTTCATAGATGGATTTTATGACCTTGAGGAATGTTCGGTTCCCTCTATCCCTATACTCTGAAGAGTTTTAATCAGGAAAGGATGTTGTATTTTGTCAAGTGCTTTTTCTGCATCAATTGGGAGGACCATATGGTTCTTCTCCCTCCTCTTATTAATGTGTTCTATCACATTGATTGATTTGCGAATGTTGAACCACGCTTGCGTCCGGGGGATAAATCCCACTTGGTCGTGGTGGATGATCCTTTTAATGTATTGTTGGATCCTATTAGCTAAGATTTTGTTGAGGATTTTGGAATCCATATTCATCAGGGATATCGGTCTGAAATTCTCTTTCTTGATGGGGTCCTTGCCTGGTTTGGGGATTAAGGTAATGCTGGCCCCATAGAATGAGTTTGGAAGTTTTCCTTCTGTTTCTATTTTTTGAAACAGCTTCAGTAGACTAGGTATTATTTCTTCGTTGAATGTTTGGTAGAATTCCCCAGGGAATCCATCAGGCCCTGGATTCTTGTTTTTTGGGAGGTTTTTGATCACTGCTTCAATCTCGTTACTGGTTATTGGCCTATTCAGGTTGTCAATTTCTTCCTGTTTCAGTCTTGGCAGCTTATAGGTTTCCAGGAAGGCCTCCATTTCATCCATATTGCTCAGTTTATTGGCATATAGTTGTTAATAGTAATTTCTAATAATTGTTTCTATTTCCTTGGTCATGATCTCTCCCCTTTCATTCAAAATTTTATTAATTTGGGTCCTTTCTCTTCTTTTGGGTAAGTCTGGCCAGTGGTTTATCGATCTTATAAATTCTTTCCAAGAACCAGCTTCTAGTTTCATTGATCTGATCTACTGTGTTTCTAGTTTCTAATTCATTGATCTCTGCTTTAATTTTAATTATTTCTCTTTTAATGTGTGGTTTAGGCATCGTTTGTTGCTTTTTCTCTAGTTCTTTAAGGTGTAGAGTTAATTGGTGAATTCGGGGTTTTTCTATTTTTTTGAGTGAGGCTTAGATGTCTATGTATTTCCCCCTTAGGACTGCCTTTGCAGTATCCTGTAGGTTTTGGACCAATGTGGTTTCGTTCTCATTGATTTCCATGAATTGTTTAAGTTCTTTGATTTCCTGGTTGACCCAAACATTCTTGAGCAGAGTCGTCTTTAGCTTCCAAGTGTTTGAATTTCTGCCAAATTTTTTCTTGTGATTGAGTTCCAGTTTTAAAGCATTGTGGTCTGAGAATATGCAGGGAATAATCTCAATCTTTTGGTATCGGTTGAGATCTGATTTGTGACCCAGTATGTGGTCTATTCTGGAGAAAGTTCCATGTGCGCTCGAGAAGAATGAGTATTCTCTTGTTTTAGGGTGGAATGTTCTGTAAATATCTATGAGGTCCATCTGGTCCGGTGTATCATTCAAAGGTCTTGTTTCCTTGTTGATTTTCTGCTTAGATGATCTGTCCATTGTTGAGAGTGGACTATTGAGGTCTCCTACAATTAACATATTGTTATCAATATGACTCTTTATTTTGGTTAACAGTTGGCATATGTAGATGGCTGCTCCCATGTTGGGGGCATAGATATTTACAATTGTTAGATCTTCTTGTTGGATAGACCCTTTAAGAATGATATAGTGTCCTTTTGTGTCTCTAATTACAGACTTTAGTTTAAAATCTAATTTGTCTGATATAAGAATTGCTACCCCAGCTTTCTTTTGAGGTCCGTGGCATGGAAGATGGATCCCCATCCCTTCACTTTCAGTCTGGATGAATCTTTAGGTTCAAAATGAGTCTCTGGTAGGCAGCATATGGATGGGTCCTGCCTTTTTATCCAGTCTGCCACCCTGTGCCGTTTTATGGGAGCATTTAAGCCATTCACGTTGAGAGTGATTATTGAAAGATATGAATTAATTGTCATCATGTTGCCTGTGAAGACCTTGTTTTTATAGATTGTCCCTGTAAATTTCTGTTGTATATCACTCTTGGGGTCTTTCTCCTTTTATAGAACCCCCCTTAATATTTCTTGCAGGGCCGCCTTAGTGGTCACATATTCTTTCAGTTTCTGCCGGTCGTGGAAGCTCTGCATTTCCATCCATTCTAAATGAAAGCCTTCTTGGATAAGAGTATTCTTGGCTGCATGTTCTTTTCATTTAGTACCCTGAATATGTCTTGTCAGGCCTTTCTGGCTTGCCAGGTCTCTGTGGATAGGTCTGACGTTATTCTGATGTTCCTCCCTCTGTACATAAGGAATCTCTTCCCCCTAACTGCCCGTAAGATGGTTTCCTTGGTTCTAAGATTTGCGAGTTTACTATTACATGCTGGGGTGTTGCCCTGTTTCCCTTGATCTTGGGAGGGGTCCTCTCTGCCTCTAGGACGTGAATGTTTGTTTCATTCCCCAGATTAGGGAACTTCTCAGCTACGATTTGCTCAAATACATCTTCTAGTCCTCTCTCTCTCTCCACTCCCTCCGGAATTCCAATTATTCTGACATTGGAACGCTTCATGGTGTCACTTACTTCTCTGATTCTATTTTCATGGATTCTGAGTTGTTGTTCCCTGGCCTCCTCTTTTCCCTTTTTATCTATTAAATTGTCTTCCAGGTCGCTTATTCGTTCTTCTGCCTCAGTTACCCTAGCTGTTAGATTATCTAGATTGGATTGGATCTCAATGATAGTATTTTTAAGTTCTGCCAATTCAACTTTCATTTCTGCCCTTAGAGACTCTATGTTGCCATTAATTGATTTCTCCATTCTAGCTATTGTCTTCACAATTGCTAGCAGAATTCCATCTCCGACATCTTGGGCATATCTACATCCATTTGTAAATCTGCAGCATAAGTCATAATCTCTGAGTCTTTTCTATTTTGGGGGCTCCTCCTCCTAGTCATTCTGTTGATGGGGTTTGAGGGAATGTATAGAGTCCAAATTATTGACCAGAATCCAAGCAAGATGCACCTGTTTTCTTGGGACCTTAGGGTTGCTGGCCCCTTGTTTTCCCAGCCTGTCTTCTGGGGGAGGAGCCTGTTGCCCTCTTACTCAGGTAACCCTGTTTGGTTGGAGTTGCCCTGCCCCCCTGTGGCAGGGGATGGGCTCAGCGGGAATCAGTTTTGGGGGCTTTTGTTCTCCTGCGGCTTTCCCTGGTGGCTTTCCACGTCTCTTCTGCAAGTCAGAGCAGAAGAGACCGTTTCCAACCCTCTGCCTCAGAGCAGAGAGACGGCAGTCTGTTCTTCAGTGAGCTCTCCAGACCACACCATCTCCGTTTCTGTCCGTGCTGCTATAAACTGCAGCGGCCTGGGTTGTGCGCCCCTCCGCAGTGCCCCCAGTCCTGCCTCCAGGTCGGCTCACGTCTCTGCCCTTTGTGCTTCTAAAACCGCCAGCCACCCCCAGATCGCATGCATGACCCCGCCGCTCCGAGTTTCCACCCCAGGGGCTGCCCTAAAGTCCTTTCCCCGCCGCTACTGGTCTGCGAGTCTGTGCCCCGTCCCCAGCGCGGAGGCTGTCACTCACCGGCAGTGTAGGATTCCCCACGGCCAGGCTCCCTCCTGCTGCCGTTTATCTTCCGATATCTGCCCACGGAATCATGCTCCCCGCTTGTACCTCGAAAGCAACCGCCTGCGATGTTCTGTTTGTAGAGATCCAGATCTTCTTACATCTCAGGCTGGTTTCATGGGTGCTCAGAGTGGTCTGGTAGATACCCAGCTCAAATCGGGGACTAGTTGAAATAGGGTCCCCTACTCCTCCTCCATCTTTCCTTCCCTTCTGAATCCCAATAAAATGCTTCTTATGATCTTGTCTTCTGCCTCACCGCAGCTACCCACTCCCATGGTCACACCAAACACTCTGCCACCACCAAAGCCTCAGTTTGAGGTGTCCCATTCCTTACTCACCACGTTTTTCTCCACGATACTCCTTTAAGTTCGCTGCTTCAATAATTCTTTGAACACTCGGTGCTACCCTTTTCATTGTTTATTGCTACCACTATGTTCTCACTTCCTTCCTTTATTGGTTTATTGTATAGTTCATAATTATAAGAATCATTTGCATTCATTTTTACACATGTTCTTGCTAATCGATCTCACTTTATACACAAAACCTAGAATATCAAAAGTTCCCTTAGTGCTGCCTAGTTAGCCTAATATGTCTTTGTTCAGTCAATCACCTCTTGCACATCTGAGATGATTTCTTGCCACATCTCTCTCCTCTCTTCTCCCCTTCTAGAGGATGTCTATATAGTTATACCACAAAATCTACCACCTACCTGTACCTGCAGCCAAATACTCTGCATCCCTGGCCACTACTGTAGTTGAACTATCAGTCCCTGGTCCACAAAGGCCACCTCATTTTTTTGCATCCTGGATCCCACCATCTCTCACCTACTAACGGACATGGCAGTTAGCTCCTCTCAACCCTACATCATCAACATTTTCTTCTTACCTACATCTTTCCAATTGGTGTAATGGGTTCTGTAATATAGCATAGTGAAACTTACCCATTGATCTCACTACCCTCTCCAGGGAATTAACCATTTCTTCTCTCTACTATAACAAACTCCCTTAAGAGTTGCCATTGTGCATACTTTTCACTTCCTGCCTCTGCAGTCATCCCAGGACAATCTGCCACCACCAGTTTCCACTTGGACCAATGCAATAGCCTCTTCTACGTCTCTTTGCTTTCTCACTGACAAGCAGCTACTCCACTCAAAGCAGCCAGAGTGAGATTTTAGAAATAGAAATAAAGTCAAGTCACATCTTGCTCAAAAATTCGCAATGCTTTTATCTTACTAAAATAAAAGTTGCAAGTCCTTGCCAAAGCTTACAAGAGCCTGAGTTGGCACCCGGCTACTTCTCTTGACCTTATCTCCCATTTCTCTCACCCTCTCCCACTCCCTCTGTTCCTTGTTTTTTTCTTTAAAGCTTACAAATCTGCTTTCACTTCCAAGCCTGTGTGTTCACTGCCCCTTCTTCCTTGGATATTCTTCTATGTATAGTCACTATCTCCCTCATTTGCTTCTGAAATTTGCTCAAAGCTCCGCTGTCTTGGAGGATTTTTGTCCCCACTTTATCTGCAGAAGCAGCCTCCTACCCCCAACACTCTTTCTTACCCTGATTTCTTTTTCTTTAGAGAACTTAACTACCTCTTCTATATATCATGTGCTTACTTGCTTATTATCTATCTGCTCCCACTAGAATATTATCTCCATGAGAGCAAGAATGTTGTTTTGATCACTGCTGTCTTCCCAGTGCTTAGAGGCATTAGATAAATACTTGTTGAATGAGTGCCTGGGGTCTTACGAGAGCAAGGAGGAGGGAGTGTCTTCTTTTTCCTAGGGGGTTCTTCTCAGTGGAGGTGATTTTTGGAACAAGTATTGAGTAATGAGACATATGCCAGGCAACAAGTAAAGGAGTGAGGAGAGGACATTGTAGAAGAGGGATGGTATATTCAAAGGCACAAAGAAATGACAGTTTTAATTCTAGAGAGAAGAGTACTTTTTTATAGCTAGAGTCTAAGAGTAGATGGAGTAGGGGGTATGACGGAGTTTTCAGAGATAAACTTTGAGTGGTAGACACTATGATAAATGTGTTAGGCTTATTCTTCCCAAGTTTAGCAGTATAACTTCATGAATACTGTACCATTCCAAAGATTTTCTACATTTTTCATATGCTTATTTTATTGAGTATTGGAAAGAAAATTAAACCACTCTATACTGCTGTGGATGAAATGAGGCAGAACTAAAAATCCAATTGCCTAATTTTTGTCTTCCTTTCTGAAAAAGCATCAAATGCTTTTAGTATTTTTCAGCCTCCACAAAGTGGTGTAGCCTTGTATGTAGTCCGTGTATGTGAGCTATGCGTATATGAAGTGGCAAGCAGAGATGAAACCATTCTTTATTTGAATGAACGTTTGTTGGCTTGTGTCAGTCTGATTCAGAAATAGTAAAGGAAAGGATTTATTTTCTCATACATAGTAGCTCTTAATCCTTTGACACTGATAAAAGTTATGGATAGTCTACCTAGAAAAATATGCATAAACACACATAAGCAGTTTTGAATAAAATTTCAGATGGCGTCAGATGCAACCCTGAGGCCATTTATGTATCCTTTATGTCCATCGGCTAGGTTACTATACACCTTTTTAACACATATACCATGTTACACATATGGTAGTTAAGTCAAATAACTATGAAATGAATCAACTAAATATTTTCAAAATTAAACACTTTGGACAGATTATTAACATATGAATGCTTTTTATATATTGGATGTCATTATTTATCTAGTGTGTTTCTGAATGGTTGATAAAAACATTGGAGTCTCTAAATATATAAAAAAATCTTGGAAAATAGTCCCTCAATTAAAGAAAAAAACATAGGCATAAAATAGTATTTTAGATTAACTGGATAAAAAAAATAGGCAGGATTAGAATATTCCTAAATTATTGGTAAAGTGGTAAACAAAAATCAGTTAAGTGGAAACTTAAGGTATTTAATCTCAAAAGTTTGCCCTATAGATCAAATGGGGATTTTTATTGGTTAGGATATGTTTGGCTGCAAGGATCAAAAATATATCTCAAAATGCCTAACTCTAGAGAAAGTTTATCACTTTACATGTAAGTCATTTGGATATAAGATGATTCCAAGGTCAAGTAGTTCAGCAGCTCAACAATGTCATCAGAGATTAAGGTTCTTTCCATTTTCCCACTGCCACAATTTCAGGGAGCTGCCTCAGTCCTCAGGCCAGCTGCTATTATGGTTGCAGTATGGGTGCCACAGATCCAGCAGTCACATCCAGATATGTTCAACATCCAGAGGAATAAAATGGCAGTCTCTTCTTTGTGTTTCTTTTGATGAGTCCCTCCCCTTAGACTTAGGAGATCTCTCTTTAGAGCTTATTGGCCAGAATGGGTCATATGTCCATTGTAAACCAATCATTGTTAAAGAGAATTGTATAAACTTGATAGAGGTAAGATGTTCAGGATTTGCTCCTGAGCTGAGAACAGAAATATATTTTCTAAGGTATAGGTACATGGATAAAATTGGGGTTTCTTTGACAAATAAGAAGAGGAAATAATGGGTAGATAACCATTAATTTCTCTTTCAAGAGTTAAACAAAAATATGAAAGAAAAATATTTTCTCAGCAAAATAGGTTTAGAATATGTGTCTACAATATTGGCTTCAGTGGGTGGTAGAATAAAAATGTCATGAGATCATTAGTTTGTAGGCATTGATTAATATGATTATTGAATACCAGTGGAAGCAATCATTTTTCCCCCCAGAAATATTTATTAATATTTAGGAAGTATTATGTTGTGGGGCCCCTGGGTGGTGCAGTTGGTTAAATGTCTGACTCTTGGTTTCCGCTCAGATCATGATCTGGGGGTCCTGAGATCAGCCCTCATTGGCTCCATACTCAGTGCAGAGTGTGCTAAGGTTTCTCTCTCCCTCTCTCTGCTCCTCCCCAAGCTCTCTCTCTCTCTAATAAATAAAGAAATCTTTAAAAATCCTTTTCGGTTGTGAAAGAAATAGTAGTTTTCCATTATAAACCAGTACATGTGTGCATATGCATGCACACACTCTACACATGTATCTACACAAATACATATATAAAACAGATATAAAACAATTAAGAAACATACTTATTCTTCTGTGTGCAGTTCTGATTATTTTTTGTTAAATTTCACTAAAACATTTATTGCAACCTATTAAAGTGATTTCATGAGCAATCAAAAGGTTGCGACATAGTTTGTAACACACTATTGCTACTACTAGTATAAAAACAGTGAAAAGGAGGTAACCTAGAGACTTTGGGGCTCTATCCAGCAGAGGTCCTACAGATGTGTTTTGTTAGGGTGGGCAGTGTTTTTTGTTGTTGTTGTTGTTATTATTGTTTTTTATTTTTTTATTAGCCTAAGCTTCACCTCAGAAGTACTGAATTCTGATATCTAAGATAAGGCCTGGACATACATATTTTAGAAAATTCTCACAAAATAAACACAATGTTTTAAGTATTTTGTGAGTAATTGCATCCAGTCCCCTGATCTTCCAGACATTCTACTGGACTGGATATATCCATCAAACTCAGCATGTACTAAATTCAACTTATAATCTCCAAACAAACTCATCCAGCCCATCCCTCCCTTTCCCTTCAATGTCCCCATGCCTATATATACATGTTTTGTTCTATAAGAGTGTCTAGGTTCTACATGCCTACCAGTGGAGGACATCACCATATACTCAGCAGTAAACTGGTTTCCTTTCTCTCATCTCCCTTCCACAAATGAATTAATTAGCATTACTCATTATTTCTGCTATCACTGCCCCTGTTTTAGTTCAAGGCTTCCTCATTCTTTACCTGGACTATTGCATAATCACTCTTAGCAGGTTTCCTTATCTCTCCGTATTCTCTTCAAATCAGTTCCTACAAGCCAGAGAGATCCCCAGAGTCTTTGCTTAAAGTGTTTAATGGCTCTGTTTCCCAATAAGGTAAATTCTAAACTCTTTTTGGCAGCAAAGAGCAAGGTCTTTATGACTATGCTTCCATTTATTTATTTATTTCTCTCACTGTAATCCCTGCAGCTCCCCTTTTTACATATCTTTAATTTAGAATGTTCACAATATGTACCGGGCTATCTCATGCTTCTGCACCACTCTGGACCATGGTCAGAGCTCCCTCATTTGACCCCCAGCTCTGGTCTTTTCTTTCAATTCGTATTCTGCACATCCTGCCTGTTTTTGGGGAGACATACTTGCATTCTAATTCTGTCTCTGTCCCCTAATCTTTGTTGTGATCTTAAGCAAGTTACCTTCCTGTACCTTAGTTTGGCCTTTTGACTTCCAGGGATCCTGCAAAGTTTAGACTTACATGTAAATTCCACAGCACAATTTCTGGACATCTACGCAGGCATCTTCTAGCCCTTAATTTCACGTTTGTGAAGTTAAAACTAAGTTTTATATAGCAAAATTAACACACTTAAAATTATTTGGCTCTGAACAAATAATGTATTATCGAAAAATACACACTTAATTCTGTGTTTATTTACTGAATATCTGCTTTATGCCAGATCTGGAGGTAAAAGTGAATAAACTTTTGGCGCTTACAAACTGTATTTTTTTGCATCACTGACACAAACTCTAAAACATTTACTAGATATTTATATACTTCTGATAATAATCATGACTTGTGTAAAATATTTTGTAGCATGGTATCTTTCCCCCCCCCTTCTTTTGAGTGGCTTCAAAGCTAACACTTGAAAACTGGCTTAGCTTTGTAAACAAAACATCACCATGCTTTAAAATGGCATGAATTGATCAATTTGAAAGGGTAGTTAGTAAACTGTAGCATTAACTTCACTCGCAGTGAAACAATCTTTGATGATCTATAAAGGAGAGTAAATAGCATTTTAATGAAATTTCAAGACAATGCCAATATTTGCAAGAAAAGAATCATAAAAACGGACCACACTGTCTTAGAACAGGAACAGGGCTTACCTCTAAGTAAGATTTAAATGCAAAGTAGGACAAATCCATCAGAAACCTAGATGTTCAATAGGTAGAAATGGCTTCTGGGGTGAAGAGAGATAGTTTCAGGGGCTCATGGGCAAATCTGTCCCTAGTTTATTTTTTTTATCTTTAAGATTTTACTTATTTATTTGACAGAGAGAGACACAGCAAGAGAGGGAACACAAGCAGGGGGAGCAGGAGAGGGAGAAGCAGGCTTCCCGCCGAGCAGGGAGCCCGATGTGGGACTCGATTCTAGGACCCCGGGATCATGACCTGAGCGGAAGGCAGACGCCTAACGGCTGAGCCACCCAGGTGCCCCAATCTCTCCCTAGTTCAGCGAGCACTAGAATCAGGGTGGCTGAGGAGAGGCGTTGCCTTTTGCAAAGATCTGGACATTGTCCTAATGTCACCGTCTTGGGAAAGCAGTACATGCACAGCAGTTGGCACAAAGGGAGATATATACTTGCTATATAGAACCAGCCACTGGATTTATCTTGGATGAGTAATAAGAACCAGGGAATAATCCAAGGAATATTAGAATAGTATAAATATACACAGCAAATAAATTGTTTTATACAGGATCCAGGGAATTTGAATGAGAGAGAGGTAGAAAAAATTAGCAAAGTCAGATTTAAGTTCTGCCTTTAAGGGAAAACAACTAGCGCCTAAGAACTCTGCTATTTCAGAGATAAACTGCTATGAAAAGCGGTTGAAAGCTATGACACAGAGAAGGCACTAATTTCCAGATGACAAAACCTAAGATGTATTGCTCTAGACTGATCCTCTGTCAGAGCAAGATTGAATGGATAGCCTATTTGGTCTTTTCCATCTCTAGCTCTTTTTCATTTCCACTCCCATTATTCTATGAATATACAAGAAAGGGAGATATAATATTGTTAAAGCTCAGGTATGATTTATTGACTCACTGTATCTTTAAGATAACACATGTACATTATGTTGTTATACTTGATAGCACATTCGTTTTCATGAATAGTCGTGAATAGAGTAAACAGACTCATAAAGCCCATTTAAAGTGTCAGCATGTGAGTTACTGCCCGTGGTGTCTTGGGGCTGCATTAACTTATACACGTAATTTCTCTTCCTTCCTCTTCCCTCTCTCCTCCTCCTTTTAATTAATAGATTTTCTCGTTCATGAGCATTTAGCATCAGACTGTTTGCTTGATGCAATTCCCTTTGGGGTTTCCCCTGTGGATGTAGTAGAAGGACGTAGGGGAAACAGTTCGATGAATCACAATTTGTTGAAGGCAGTTATGGTATCAGCAATAGAGAAATAGAATATTTGCAAAATGCCAGAGGTGAAGGAATAGGACACACATGATTAAAGTTGCCATAAAATCAAAGCTGTCAAAGCAACAAAAGCCGTAAAAAAGAAATATTCTGGCAACGCCAATCTCCCCACATATCCAAGGGTGCCATGAAGCATATTACTAAAGAAAGTCCATTAGGAGTAGAGGAAGAAATTTTTCCCATTGACTATGAAAACATGCGCTGAACTATAAATGTTCTCTGCCCCAGGTATTTTAGCTTGAGCATCTGGGGACTGCAACCTTAAAACACCACTCTGAGAGCAAACACTGGCAGCACTATTTGAAAGGGCTGAAAAAAGAAGAGGGGAGGAGATGAGGTAGGAAGGGTGAATTGAGGAAGGAGATTCAAAGGTTGGGGCTGATTTGGGGGAACTGCGTTAGAGGATCCGGAATCTTGCACTGAAAAACACCTGTGTTGTCTTTTCATAAGGATAGTATTTCCATGGAGCCAGAAGTATGGAAGATGCCTCCCTTTCCTTCCCAGAATCCACAACTAGGGACCAGGTAGAATCTGCTGAGTGATGTGTGAAGTGTATGTTTAGAGAACAAAATGGTAATTATTCCTTACCTGATGAGATCCAAGCTACTTTGGTGTAAGTGGTTGGTTAGAAAGGGAAATGATCTGTAAACGTCATTGAAGAACCTAAGGACCTAGAGGGGTACAGGGAAGAGACTGCCATGGTTTTTTTTACTGCCTTTGATGGAAAAGCACAATCTGCCTGATTGTGAGGTAGACTCCTAACATGAGAAATAAGTTCTAAAGTCATGGTCAGGGTTTGAGTGGGACAACAGAAAACTAAGCAGCTAAGAAAAGAACAGATTTGTAGTTTGGCTTTAAGCAGAAGCAAACTGTTTTATAGCTCCTGGCGTGCAAAGTATATATATAATTTTTATAAAATTGCACTATTTCTGCCAGGCTATTAGTGGTATAGTTTAAAATACTGTTGTGAAGACATAAAAGTACAGTGGTCCTCACACATCCATGGGGGATAGGTTCCAAGACCTCTAGTAGATGCCCGAAACTACCGGTAATATATATATACTATGTTTTTTCCTTACATATACACACTTATAATAAAGTTTAATCTATAAATCAGGCACCGTAAGAAATTAACAACATGTAGTAATAATAAAATAGAACAACTATCACAGTAATACTGTAAAAATGTCAAATGAATGTGCTCTCTCTCAAAATATCTTACTGTACTGTTTTCACTCTCTTGTTCCTGTGATGGTGTGAGATGATAAAATGCCTATGTGATCAGATGAAGTGAGGTGAATGATGCAGGCAGTGTGCTACCATAGACCATCCGACCATATGTCAGAAGGAGGATCATCTGCTTCCTGACTGCAGTGGACCACAGGTGACCGAAACCAAGGAAAGTGAAAACATGTGTAAGGGGGAACTACCATATTCCTTGGATGCTTGCTGAACTTCACTGCATTCAGAAAACATTTTTGTTTGTTTGTTTGTTTGTTTTAAAAGATTTTATTTATTTATTTGAGAGAGAGAATGAGAGATAGCACGAGAGGGAAGAAGGTCAGAGGGAGAAGCAGACTCCCCGCTGAGCAGGGAGCCCGATGTGGGACTCGATCCCGGGACTCCAGGATCATGACCTGAGCCAAAGGCAGTCGCCCAGCCAACTGAGCCACCCAGGTGCCCTCAGAAAACGTTTTTACACTATGAACCCATGACCATTTTCTAATGAGGCACTCATTTTCCTTTCCAAAAAACTTTTTTTGAAATCTCCAGTAGGAACAGTGATGAGGGAGAGAGGGTAAAAATGCAACGCTGGAAGAAATTGAAAAACCCACTTGTGGTTCATGTGCTCTCCTCCCAGAGGGGCATCCCAGAAGACTGAAAATCCAGGAAACACTGCTGAAAACCAGTTATTGGGACATCAGATATGCCTTGAAAACCCTCAAAGGCTTCAGTCCTCTGCAGATTCTTTCTGTTAATCGCTGTCTTAAACTTCCCAGGAAGATTTCTTTTACTGACACCTATGACTACTTGGGACTACTTGATTGCTTCAAATCTTACAAATAGTGGCCAAAATATAATAACCTTTCTGAAGACTGGCTTTATTCCTAGTGTGGAGTTCGTGAATCCGAAGAACCCAGCTGCCTATGCAGCTTTCTGTATATGGCAGTCAGGGCGAAGGGCTCACCACTTACTAGATGTTTGATCTTGGGAAAGACACCTTTGATTTGATCATCAGCTCTCTTCTTTGCAAAACAAAGGAACTGGCACCAGACATTTTTGTAATGCCTCTTCTCATTGAAAAACTTAACAATTTTAAGTAAATCAATTTCTCTGAATTTGTTTTCTTATCCATAAAATGGGGATATTAAAATTAATCCATCCTGGGGAACCCTCCTACACTGTTGGTGGGAATGCAAGCTGGTGCAGCCACTCTGGAAAACAGTATGGAGGTTCCTCAAAAAGTTGAAAATAGAGCTACCCTATGACCCAGCAATTGCACTACTAGGTATTTACCCCAAAGATACAGATGTAGTGAAGGCGACATGCACCCTGATGTTTATAGCAGCAATGTCCACAATAGCCAAACTATGGAAAGAGCCCAGATGTCCATCAACAGATGAATGAATAAAGACGATGTGGTTTATATATATATATATATAATATTCCATTATATATAATATTCCATTATATATAAATATATAATATTCCATTTATATATATATAAATATATATAATATTCCAAATATATATAATATTCCATTATATATATAATATATATATATATAATGGAATATTACACAGCCATCAAAAAATGAAATCTTGCCATTTGCAACGACGTGGCTGGAACTAGAGGGTATTATGCTAAGCAAAATAAGTCAGTCAGAGAAAGACAATTATCATATGATCTCACTGATATGAGGATTTTGAGAAACAAGACAGAGGATCATAGGGGAAGGGAAGGAAAAATGAAACAAGACGAAACCAGAGAGGGAGACAAACCATGAGTGACTCTTAATCTCAGGAAACAAACTGAGGGTTGCTGGAGTGATAGGGGGTGGGAGGGATGGGGTGGCTGGGTGATGGACATTGGGGAAGGTATGTACTATGGTGAGCGCTGTGAATTGTGTAAGACTGATGAATCACAGGTCTGTACCCCTGAAACAAATAATACATTATATGTTAATAAAAAAATTAAAAAAATAAAATTAATCCATCCTTCTTCCTACAGTGGTTGTAAACCATCCTGTTGCAAACTTTTATAATATTACATAATAATAAGGAATCATTATCATCAGTATCATAGTTATCATCACCATTGTCACATTGTCTTTAACATTTTCCTGTAAATATAAAAAGTTCCATTTGGGAATCTCTTCACTTTCTCTGAATGGATTAAAAGAAAGCAACACAATGAATTTAAAAAAAAAAACATTTTGTAAGACTTTGCTTTAATTTTTTTCCTTTTGAATATCTGAACTCATCTTGCAATAAAATATGTACTTGTGTGATTGTAGTCATTTCCGTGGTAGCAGATCGGAGGTCACACCCAAAGGTCTGAGACTTGAGTATAGGTTCAAGCAGCAGGAGAAACTGGTTTGGGACCAAATAAGCTCTTATTTAGTAAAACTGTCGAAAAACACTGCCAAGGGAATACAGAAAATAACTGGGGAAGGAAATTGCTTTTGGAATAAATGTTCTGTTCTTTCAAGTTTGCTCTGGTAGAAAAGTGCCCCTTTGAAGAGACTTAATAGAACCATTAGAAGGACCAAACATGAAATATCTCATGAAATCTTTTTGTTTGTTTGTTTTTTGTTTTGTTTTTAATTTTTTATTGTTATGTTAATCACCATACATTACATCATTCGTTCTTGATGTAGTGTTCCATGATTCGTTGTTTGTGGATAACACCCAGTGCTCCACGGAGAATGTGCCCTCCTTAATACCCATCACCAGGCTAACCCATCCCCCTACCCTCCTCCCCTCTAGAAACCTCAGTTTGTTTTTCAGAGTCCATCGTCTCTCATGGTTCGTCTCCCCCTCCGACTTATTCCCCTTCATTCTTCCCCTCCTGCTATCTTCTTCTTTTTCTTTTTTCCTAACATATCTTGCATTATTTGTTTCAGAAGTACAGATCTGTGATTCAACAGTCTTGCACAATTCACAGCGCTCAGCATAGCACATACCCTCCCCAATGTCTATCACCCAGCCACCCCATCCCTCCCACCCCCCACCACTGGGATTTAGGGGTTAGGCAGGAGATGATGCAATCAGCTTTGACATGAAGTGTTTAAAGCCCATAGAACATCTAAATGGAGATGTCTAGATAGATATGTAAGCCTGAATCTCACAAGAGAGTTCTTGGATGAGAACAGTTTGAAGATATTTAGGAATATGGGCAAGAGTTAGAGTGATAGAGAAATTACCTAATTAATGTAAACTGTGAAGACAGCAAAAAACACCTCACACGAATATAGAAAGGTAGGAAGCATTGTCATTTAAGGTGTGAGTTGAGGAAGACAATTCCTTCCTTCTCGTTGATGGATATAAAAATGTAATTCAAATAATACCCTAGTTGTGAATTTGATTCAATTATCCAAATAAATAGCAAATTATATTTGTATTGCACAATTTACATTACAAAGATTTATTTCCATTGTACTTAAATATTTTTATTCCCTTTGATTTAAATTTAATCTGTGATTTGATCTTCAGCTTAAAGTCTTTGAAAACTAATCATGGGACGCCTGGGTGGCTCAGTCGGTTAAGCGTCCGACTCTTGATTTCAGCTCAGGTCATGATCTCAGGGTCGTGGGATCGTTGCTCAACATAGATTCGGCTTGTCCCTCTCCCTCTGCTCCTTTTCCCACTCACACACTCTTTTTCTTTCTCTCTCAAATAAACGAATAAATGAAATCTTTAAAAATAATGAAAAAACCCAACTAATCATTATTTTGGTTGCAATAAGTTTCCTAATCTTCCAAGTAGTGCAAAGATTAAAACCTAAATCCCTATTGGAAAACTCCCTAATGGAGTTTTGAAATTTTGGGTAACGCCCATAATACATTCAAATTTAGGAAAATTTGGCTATCTAAACATGGCATCTTTGACTTCAAGTTGCATAACTCTAACAGCTGTATCTTAAAAGAGTGTCTGGAGATGCTAATTCATATTCTTGGCTGGGATATTCATCACTGTTGTGTCCCATTCATAACAGTCTCACACACACACACACACACACACACACACACACACACTCACACACACAAACACACGGTATATCTGCCCAAGGATATTTACTGTGGTTGTATGGTTGGCTTCAGGGAACTGGTGAGACTATGAGGAAGGAAGAAACCCAAATAGCTGGTAACAGTGATTCTTGAGCCTTGGTGCATTCTTTGTGCATCTCTTTACTGTTTCAGGCACTGTCCTAGGAGCAGTGAATACAGAGACTAGCAGGAAACAGAACTTACACGAGACCTTGTTCTTTTAGAGCTTACAGCGTATCTACTTGTGAGTGTGCCTGAAAATATTGCTATAAAACCCTTTCCCTACAATATAAGAATGGGATGGGGCAGCACTTTTGCTGCAGCTCTTTATGGAGCCGTCCATGATAACTCGGCTCTTTAATTCCATCACCTGTTGTTGAAGGTAGCCATTCTGTATGCCAGATGTTCCCTCACAGTGGTGTAAGTAATGGCTTAGACCAACATCAGCAGCCATAGAATCATTTGTCACTGGGCCCCAGTAGGATAGGAATAAAGATAGTCCTTGGGTTTTCTTTGAATCGTTTTTGCTTCCAAATTTCTCTTCATGGCTCTACTTCTCCAGCCTTGAATATTCAAAATATAGGAGGTATGAGATGAGGCAGGAAGAAGTATGAGGTTGGTTTTAGTTAAGTAAAAGGGACGGCCTTTTGAACTCTACAGACTGTTCAAGTGATTCACCCCCACTTTATTGATTATTGATTTCCACAGATTTTTGCATCATTGTTTTAAAAAGCTAGACTAACTTAAGGTAAGCAACATTATCTATACTACATACTTGTCTTTAAGGAAATGTAATGGTGTTGACACATAAAATGTAAAAGACTTTTAAAAATATGTATTTTAATGCAGTGGTTGAGCTATCAAATAACATTTGTTGTGCCTCCATTTAGAATATTTGGACAAAGAAAAGGCTATAAATTTTTCATATTAGTTTTTCTTTCTTAACATGGGAAGAGAGAGAACCGTTAAGTAAACATACTACCATTTTAATGAAAAATATTTCCAAATATCGAATGAATTTTTCATTGTCTGTTATTTTTCATTTTTACCATGCAGTAGACTAAAAAAAAAAAACACACACTTAGAAAACTTAGAAATGATTGAAACTGGAAATGCACATTCTTATTATACTGGCCTACGAATGTCATGATTTCTCCTCAGGGGCTCACCAGCACACTTCAGTACCTTGATAGATCATAGATGTTAGGTTATTATCAAATGCTGACAGAAAAGGCTGTGATTTGAAAGCTTCCTTAAGAATTCTATCTATAATTTCTGTTAACATTTGACAGAGTTTCATGACATTAGAACCACCAAGTTCATTGAAATTCAACATTGGCTGAGTTTCTTGCATACGCTTCTCATTTAGAGGTAACACTTCTGTTTCCTGACACAGAGATTCAAAATGAATACCTCAAGAAGGAGAAAAAAAACAACAAAACAAACTACAAAAAAACTCATTTCAATATAAAATCAAATGTACCAGAACAAGTACCATACTGAGAAACGTTTTTTTTTTGGGGGGGGGAGGAAGGAGCAGATTTAATTGGTAGAAAAGAGACTTACATTCAACTTCAAACAACTTATCTTTTCTGTCCTGTCAAGGCAGTACCAAATATTTTGGAAAGTAAATAGTAATAACTCAAATTGCCCTAGGACTGTTTTGTCAAACTCAGTAGTTCTAAAATTTTGATTAAAACTATACCTATCTCACAAATATTAGCCTTTCCATAGCTTTTGCCACTTGTTTCAAGATACATATATGTAAGAATTTTCCAATCTATTGACTTTCCCCCCTTGCTGTCCCCATATGGGCATATTTATTCAATTTATATAAGCAACCACTTTAAGGTAAACTGAGAAAATTTGATTCAATTTGACAACTCCTAAGTATGGTCTTAGGTACATTTGATATCAGGCTGAAAAATAATCAGAAAGCTTTCCCCCACCCCATGGGGTTTTGGGGCAGAAAAAGAAAGAAAAAAAATACGTATTTTAGATACTACCTCTTCTGAATTAGTCACATGGCCAGAAAAATACCACGAAAACTCACTGGACCAAGATATGAAGTAGACAATGTGCCTGTTGATTTTTAGAAATTGTAGTTTGTTAAAGATGGGCAATATTATCCACAAAGCTAAGCAAATATTTATTTGATGGAGCTTATGAAGAATTCTTATATGAAGAATAAAACATCAATAGTTAAATAAGGTCCTCTTAATGAGATTCTACCCTTTAAAATTGCTCAGAACATGTAGAACATTTTAATCCGTATCGTTATTTTTATACTTCCTAAAAATGACAGGGTTTTCTCTGTTGGGGAGAGATGAAAATTTATACAATGAATACATACTGCATGCCTATTATGTGTCAGGCATGATGCTGTTCTTCTAAATAAAAATTTAAAACTGGATACATAGTCTGGGAACAGATCTTCGTGCACTTTCCATGGTCTTGCAGTTTCCCATATATCAGCTATAATCTCCTACCTTTAAATATGCAATGAACGAGAAGTTAATTTTCAGGTTGCAGATACCAATTGATGGTTGTATTCTGAATGTCAGACTTGGAAGTTCCCGATGAAATAATGGTTTATATTACGGGAACAAAACGATAGACCATTTGCAATTGTGACTGTCCTACACAAACTGAAGACCTCATCCCATTGAACCACCAGAAAAAAATGCCCTTTAAATTAGAGTGCGCCCCCCTCCCCCATCCCTTTATGAATGTTAGAATTGTAACAGAAAGGCCACTGCACCTTTGAAGTGTCTGATGTGAAAGAGCCCCGTTTCTGGTTTCTATTTTGCACTTCTAAGTGTTTTCTAGATCCTTTGGAATGCTTTGCCTGCAATGGCTGTGCCATTCTTGCAACTTTATTTCTAATTAGTTGTTGCCTTCTTAGAGATGAAAGCCCTTTTGCACCTTGAAGGGCGATGTAAACTTAATGAAAATATGCTGATACAAGTTAAAGATGTTTCCTTATGCGAGTAAGGGCGTTGAAGGTTAACCCTGACCTTCTCAGAGGAAAATTGCTGTACTATGTTTCAGTTAAGATTATGTATTACCATATTTCTTTCAGCTAAACCAGGCACATAATTTCAGGGTGAAAAGAGTTGTTTTCTTTAGAATCACTTAAACACAAGTTGGCTTAAATGGATAGCTGCAAAAACAAATCCTTGGCAGCAATAACAATACTAAAAGAGAATATGGAGTGTTATCAAGAGTCACATCGGTGCAGAGGATCTGCCTTCCCATTTGTTTTTCTTTGGCTGGGGAAATAACGTCCCCTCTGGCAATAACTTCTGAAGTTTCTTTATGTATTTTGAAGCATTCAGAGTGGACACTGTGATGTACTGCCCAGATGCCCCTATAAGGGGCACTTGTTAGCCCAGCTGCTGGGAGTGCTGCAGACGAAACGCTTTCAGGAATCCCCTTTCGGGACTGCCTCAGGTAGAGAGTGACCCTGCTCAGGCCATGCTTTTTTAGGTCAGCCCCCATAAGATGACTGATAATGTGGATGGAGGGACATGAAAGCCTGGTCACCTTAGCCCAGCTTGGAGCAATTTCTAAGGGCCATTCTAGTCTTAGAGCTGCCTGAGAAGAGATGAAAGAAAAGTACAACGAACAGGCATATAAGCATCTCTTAAATTCACCCATTTACTACGTTTATCTTTGTATATATACATACATGTGCAAATTGCTAGACTTCAGAAGAATGTCTCAGGCATTATGATTCATCACCCTGTAATACTTCAACAATTATTTTCCAAAAAAAGGACATTCTGTGTAGCCATAATAATATTGTCAGTCTCAAGGGATGTAACGTTGATACTATACAACTGTCTGATATACAATCCATATTCTAATTTTCCCAGTGTCCTAATAATGTCTTTGATAGCTGTTTTTTCTCACTGAGAATCCATCAAGGATCACAGATTGCATTCCTCTCTTTAAGTCTTCTTTAATTAATTTACAACAGCTCCCCCACTTTCCTCTTTTTTTTTTTAAGATTTTATTTATTTATTTGAGAGAGAGAGAATGAGAGATAGAGAGCACGAGAGGGAAGAGGGTCAGAGGGAGAAGCAGACTCCTCGCCGAGCAGGGAGCCCGATGCGGGACTCGATCCCGGGACTCCAGGATCATGACCTGAGCCGAAGGCAGTCGCTTAACCAACTGAGCCACCCAGGCGCCCACTTTCCTCTTTTTTAATCATATTTTTTAATAGTTCAGAAAATTGTTTTGTGGAATGTCACACAATCTGGGTTTGTGTGATTGTTTCCTTATGAGTAAGTTCATATTCAGCATTTTTGGAAATAATACAAAATAGGTGATACTATTGCATTGCATCAGAAGTCCATAAGGTAATTTTGCCTCTTTCCAGGTAACATTAAGTTGATGACTTAGTTAAGGTAGGGTCAGTGAGACTCATTCACTATTAAGATATCTATTATCCTTTATAATTAATACATAACCAGTAGGGAACTTTGTTTCTCTGAAGCTTTAAGACTTTGGATTTTATGTTCTCAGTAATCTTCTCTAATGGTTTTAACATCCACTGAAATCCTTGCCTAAATCTATTTTTACACTGGCGTTCGCAAAATAGTGTTTTTACATTTTTCCTTCTACATTTATTAGCTGGAAGTCTTCTGTAAAGACGAGCCTTCCTTCTTTCCTTTTTTCTCCTCTTTTTTTTTTTTGGCAGAGGGTAGAATTCATGGATTTTTAAAATTTGATGTGTTATAATTTACTAAAATTATTTATCTATATATGCTTTAATTTCCCTAAATGTAGTCAGTGGAAACCTCTTAAATCCTTTGATAGTTTTGGGGCACTTTCAAGCATAAAAAGCTATTTTATTTCTTTGCCCACATTTGTGATCAGTTATTTCTTCAAATGGTATTTACAAAACAAAATGGCATTTACAGACCAAGATCTGGTGCCAGTTTGTTTATTGTTACTAGGATTCCATTTCTAGGGCTTTTCTTTAAGCAGAGCCAGGAAATAAACAAAAATAAAAATCATGTGTTCTTATGGAGACCTCCAGTTTTTTCCCATCTTTCTCTCATATTTTCTTCTCTCAGTGAGAACTCTGGTTCTAAAATAACATTAATCTATTTACTCACTGGCACTCTGTCTGTCTGTCTGTCTGTCTATCTATCATCATCATCATCAGTCATCTCCTCCTTCTCATCCTTTTCCATCACGATCATCATCTTTCACTTATTAATTGAAAGACTTAAATTCTGCAAACCACACCCTCACTTAGTAAAGATAAAGCTGTTTTTGCTGTCTTTGTAGTTAGAATATATTCAGGATGTATAACTGAAATATTAGGGTCAAAAGATATTTAAATTCATTCTGTTATTCCTATGTAATTATATTGTCCATTTGATATGATTGCATCCATTTGTTTCTGTGTGTAATTAATTTTGCTCTTTTATTACATCCTTATTGATTTATTTTTGAAAATATAAAATGTTTTCGTTACTCAAACTTTATTTTTCTTTTTTTTTTTTTTTAAGATTTTCTTTTTAAGTAGTCCCTACACCCAATGTGGGGCTTGAACTCACAACCACGGGATCAAGAGTCTCATGCTCTTCTGACTGAGCCAACCAGGCACCCCTAAGATTTATTTTTTCTTAATCCCTGTTCCTTCTATTATTTATTTAAGAATTGTTGTTGGTGGTTTATTTTCAATTTCTTTTTCTTTAGGTTACATAATATTCAAGTTTGACTGCGATTGTGTTTGGGAGTAATTAACATTGTCCAGAAATGTATATCTATATAATGAAGACTTGGTGTTTATCCTTTTAGGGGAGGAGAGAAGAGTCATATTTGAATGAAGGATAGGCACATAAAATGTTAACACATTTTATCAAATTCATGAAAGCCTAAAAATGTTACTTCATTACATAAGATTTCACATGTGTTTAGAAATGTGTGTATGGCTGTCGAGTAGCCAAAGAAGTGGGCTGTGCTGGCTATTGTCTCTTAGCTCCAAACACCCCTTCATGTTCTCTGTGATGCCGGCACTTTCTAAACCATATGTCACCCTTGCCACTTTTTGTCCTATTAGGTTCTACTATAGGGTGTCACAGGAGACTGGAGAAAAGAAGGAAGATGGAGAAAGGGCTTGTTTCTTCTTGTTTATTTGTTCCTTTCTGAGTTTCTCCAGCAACAACACTTTATCCAGACAGTGGGAGATCTTTCTAGTAATAGTTGTTTCAGCTTATCCCTTCTTCCAGTACTTTTAGACTAACCACGAAGAACACTATTTTTTCAGGGGTCTGAGTCCCTTTCATGATGCCCCTCCTCCGAGCTCCTGAGGTTCTAGCACCATCTGGGGAGTGCCCTGTGTTCAGAAAAATGAGTTCCAACTTCGCAAATTTCCTCCTTCAGTTTCCTTCCTTTTCTCCCAGTTTTTTGGGTAGGAGCCACTTCAGGCAGTTATAATCTCTATGTTACCCCAGTGTTCCATGGTTGCCTTTTCATTCTTCCAACATTCATCTAGATAAGCTCCTAAATTATATTGTCAGTATAGTTTACATGGTTTCTGTTTTCCTGAATGGATGCTAACACATAGGTATATCAAGAATATTCTTACTCATTCCCTAGCTTTTCTATATCCACACACACCTGGAGGTAACCGATTTTCTACATTTCGGTATATCTTCCCTATATTTCATTTGGAAAAACAAAAAAGATGTTTATCTGTATTTATAATTAAATCTAAACTTACTTGCCTTTTGAATTTGCTTATAGTGGTTTGTTTGTTTTTTTTCCATGCAACATGTTTTAAATAGTCAAAACTATTAATATTTTACTTGGCAACTTCTAGATGCCCAGATATTTGGTTAGACATTATTCTGGATGTTTCTGTGAATGTGTTTTTGGGATGAGATTAACCTTTCAGTCAGTGGACTTTGAGTAAAGCAGATTGTCCTCCATCGTGTGGGAGGTTTCATCCAATCAGTTGAAGGCATTAATAGAACAAAGACTGACCTCCCCCAAACAAGAAGGAATGCTGCTAGCTGACTGCTTTGGGGCCCAAACTCTAACTCCTCCCTGAGTCTCCAGCCTGCCAGCCTACCCCATCAAATATTGGACTCACTAAGCCTCCACAATCACATGAGTTAATTCCTTAAAATAAATCTCCCTTCCTGTTAGTTCTGTTTCTCTGGAGAACCCTGACTAACACACAAACCTTATCCATTTGGAATTTATTATGATGTTTGGCGGTATGCATCCAGTTTTATCTTTATCCAAAGGGTTATCTAATATGTCAACACTATTTATTAAAATGTCTATCATTTCTCAGTGATTTGAGAGGTCACCTTTATCATATATAAACTTTCATAGGTACTTAAGTCAATTTCTAGATAGTCTGTTCTGTTCCACTTGCATATGTATTCTTGCAACAATAACACATTACTTGATAAATTTTAGAAGCATTATAATATGTTTTCATTTCTGGGAGGGCTATTGCCCTTCGCTCTTCTCCCTTCACCCCCAATTTTCTCATCTTATCATGAAAACATTTCAAATGTTAAGAAGAGTTGAAAAAATTCTACAGTGAACACCCATATACCACCACACATATTCTAACATTAATTTTCTTCTAAGCTCACTTTATTACATATATTTATTCATCTATCCATCCCTCTGTCTATCCATCAGTCCATCTTATTTTTTGGGTGCTTTCCAAAGTAAATTGCAGACATCACTATTATCCTCTCAAATACTTCAGTATCCATAACATCACATAGAATTAAATATTAGAGTTTTCTCTTTTTTTAATAGTAAATTTTCATACATAAATCATTTGAATAAATCTTTAATATAGCATCCAATAAGTTCTCACAAATCCGTATACCTTGTGATACAGTAAAGTTCTCTCATTCTCTCTCCCAGTAAATCCCCAATCATACTCTAAAAACAATTACTATTTAGATTTTTTTCCCCACAGTAAATTAGTTTTGCCTGTTTTGGGGATTCAAAAAATTGAAGTAAACTTTTGTTTCAAGTTTCTTTTACTCAGCAATATGTTTTGATAGTCATCCATGTTGTATGTATGAGTAAATCATTTCTTTTAATTGCTGAGTAGCATCCACTGTATAAATATACCACACTCTGTTTATCTATCTTTTACTGATAGACCTTTGGACTGTTTCCCGTTTTGGGCTATTATGTATAAAACTGTAATGAACACTGTTAAATAACTTTGGGAGAACATATGTTTCATTTCTCTTAGGTAAATACCTAGCAGTGAAATTTGGGGGGCATGGGGCAGGTGAATGTTTAGTTGTATAAGGAACTGCCATTCTTTTACCTAATGTGTGTGAATTTCAGTTGCTTAAACTTTGGTTTTGTTAGTTTTTAAATTTCAGTTAATCTAGTGAGAGTGCAGTAGCAGTCGGGTTCTTCTTTGTTAGATTTTATTTTTATTAGTTTTTCTTACATTTTTTCCCCAAATGAATTTTAGAATAAAGTTGTCTAGCTTCCAATTAAAAACAAAAACTGTCAATATATTTTTGAGAGATCATTTTAAATCTGTATCATTTGGGAAAGATAAATTTGAAAAGTAATCCTTTCTAATGATGAGGAATACTTTCTATTTGTTCAGGTCTACTTTTGTGTCTTCAGGAGTGTTTATACAGTTTTGTTCTTTTTTTCCCCACACTTCTTATTAAGCTTACTCCTAAATATTTAATTTTTGTGCTGTTATTATAAATGACTTTTCTTTTCAATCAGTTATTTTCTATCTCTCTCTATGATTTTGTATACTAATATGTAGTATTAATTCTCTTTGGTTTTCTAGATATATTATCATGCCATTTGTACAGAGATAATCTAAGAGCCTTATTTCCCCCAATTCTTATGATTTTTAATAGTTTTCAGTTTTCTGATTTGCATTGGCACTTTTTTTTTTGCCCTGAATGTCACCTTATCTGGTATTAAGATTGTTAACCCTACTTTATTTTTCTTTGCATTTTCTCTGTATGTCTTTCCCTATCATGTTATTTTCAATCTTTTTGAGATACTTTGTTTTCGTTTGTGTTTTTATAAGCTTTGTTCAACCTGAGACTCTTTTTTCTTTTAATAGGAGTCCTTAGCCTATCTGTATTTATTGAGGTGACAGATTTGTTTGGACTTAGTTCTTTCATAGTCTTTTATATTATACTTTCACTTTTTATGGCTTCTTTGATTGTTTTTGTATTATCATATGGCAGTTTTTCTCCTTGGCTTTGTCTTGTGTTTAGATTCTTTCTGATAAATTGTAAGTTGTATCTTTATTGTCAGTTCTTTTAGTGATTACATTTATACCATAATTTTATATAATACACTTACTACTCTGTCTTTAGGTAGTAACTATTGAATTTCCATTTTGTGCAATAACAAAATTGCTATAATTCCCCAATCTCTTCTTTTTATTTCCACTTTGAAATTACAGATAAACAGCATCTTTTTCTTAGTCTACTCTGTACCTTTACATATTTAAACACAGTTCTATTTCTATTATATTTTTATTCATTTTTATAAAATATGTTTTAATCACCAACTTAGTGAGGAAGAACTAAAATACTTATATTACTCTCTATCTTATTTCTTCCTTTTGCTTCAAATTTTTTGTTTGTATATATTTGCTTTATTTTTGTGGCTTATGACGTTTTCTTTTGATTTTATAACCATAATTTTATCAAATGTTTGTTCTTATTCCTGCAGTTGAATGAATTCAAAGTATTAACCAATCATTTCCCATAGTTTCTTTATTAATCTTTTCCTTGGCTCCATTGGTTTCCTTAAGGAAGGACTCATGGGAGTTGGAATTCCTGCACATGTAAAAATGCCTATCTTCTGCCTTTGTTTTCATCCACAGTTCATTGATTATAAAGTTTTTGTGTTGTACTTTCTTTCCCTGAAAACACTGTAGCCATCTGCTGACCTCAATTACCATTGAAGAATGCTGAACAGAAGTCTCTAAGGCTGACCTGAATCTTCACTTTGTTGGTGACTTTATATTTTTGACTTGAGGCCTAACAGAGCTTTTCTGTTTTGTTGTGTTTAGAGAAGACTGGCAACCGTATGGTCTGTGTTTCAGCATTGATTATTCTGTATCCATGTTTTCCTGGATACTGTATACCCTTTTATTCTGTAGGTTAGTCTTAACGATTCTAGAAAATATTTTTGAATTACATTTTTGAATATTTTTCCATCCTGATCATTGCTACTGCTTTTAAAACTCATTGTTTCTATATATAGTGCATTTTTTCTTTCTCAATCTTGAACTCCATTTACTTGTTTTGTTTGTTTAGCATGATGTTTTCCTTTGCATTGTGATCAGTGACGCTTCAACAGTTTTCTGTTTTTTTTTTTTTTTTCTACTCAGCTTCTTTCCTGAGCTCTCTCTGCTCCTTTTTCTTTGTACCCATCATGTATGTTCCTTAAGCCCTATGTACTGTACTTGCCTTGAACTCTTTGGAGATTTTATTGATTTAAAAAAATTATTTGGCATTGTGATTATTTTTGTTTTCTGTTTTGGGGGGCTTTTTGTTGTTGTCGTTGTTGTTTTCTTCTGGTTGTTGTTTCTACCCTTCATTTATTGCTTTCTAGTATTGGGGTGGGGGCGGAAATTCTCTACTGGTTCAGTCTGATTGTTTGAGTTCTTCCTGGCCTGGCTTTTTGCAGGAAGTTTTTGTGAGAAAGGGATCATGGTAGTCTTGTGGGGTGGTAAGAATTCACTTTAGTACACAAAGAAATCCAAGATGAATGTGTGAGAGATTTATTTTAGTCATGACTTCTCCAGAGCCAGTAAAGATCAACAGTTACAGGAGGCTCCCAAATCCCAGGTTTCTCTTCTCCAATCCATCTCCAATCTCTCCAATCGTGCCAGATATGTTTGTGTGTTTCCTTGTGGAATTCCTGATACATCATGGTGCTATATGGCATTTTCCCACTAGCCTGGCATTCCATTTTTTTGTTGTTGTTGCTATAAACAGTAAAAATTTTAAAGAAGATCCTTGCTTTTGCTCCTTTGATGAAGTTTTTACTTAGGAATAACTGTACTTTGTTGGCTTTGTTTGGGATCTGCAGACTTTCTCATTTGGTGTTTTCCCACACCTGTCCCCTCTTTGCTACATTTGGCAGTTCTTCAGCAAATATTAAGGTTTAGGGTTACAATGTTCTGTAATTTTGGAAAGACAAAAGTATTTATACTTCTATTTCCTCAGTTACGCTCATTGTTTCTCAGTGATTTCTAAGAGGAGGTAGAAGCAAGACTGTAAGTACTCTGTTCCTTGACTTCTTAATCCTAGGGGACTACAATAAATGTAATGAATCTTCACTAATATAAAGAATCCAACAACAAGGATGATGCTGAGATCCTGAGGTATTTGTAGCATATGATTCTGCTGTCAGCCTCAGAGGTGCTTGAGGTATGTAGATAGACTTTGAGGAATAAACTCAATCTTGGCCTCTTGTATATGTTTGTGAGATGTAATTTACATACAAGAATATTCACCAGATCCTAGTTTTATCTTAATCTTTGCTCCTCACAATTTTTCTTTATCTCTCTTATCTCATAATCCCTGTTTACTTTTATCTGACTTGCTACTGTGTGTTGTATCAAATAGGAAGTTTTGACCACAAGTAACAGAGACCTCAACTCAAAATGACTTAAACCAGTAGTTACCAATATTTAAGGGTCCATCAAGGTCACCTGCCCAGAGTTTCTGATTAAGCAGGTTTGGGGTGGTGTCTGGGAATTTGCATTTCTGACAAATTCCCAGGTAATCCGGATGTTGCTGATTTGAGAATCATACTTTGAGAATCACTGAGTCAAACAATTGGCTGTATTATCTTGCTGTAAAGGATGGTAGGATGCTTCAATGGCTCGCTAATGTGACATTTCAACAATAACATTATTCTTTCTTCTCAGAAACATGGATCATCTTCCCTCATGGAGCAAGCTGGTCATAGCATCTCAGGGCACACGAGTCAGTGTTCAGAGTCAGGGGAAAAATAAATGCCTAATCTTCTTGTCTCTTTCAGAGCTACCTTAACGCAAAGCCCTCTCATAGGTAAAAATTAGGCAACACAATCTTTTTAATGCCTATTTACTACAAGGAGGCTGTAACTCATATTCATTGTTAGATTGGACTAACCAAGACTTACCTCCTGGATCTGGCCCCAATTTAGATAGCCAAATCAGACTAGAGCTGGGGGCTGAAAATGGTGGAGGTTAAGTTGCCTAGATGGAGAAAGTGGTGATGCTGAAAATTAGTGCATGCACAGGTTCGCCGAGGCCTTTTTACTAATGTTTGGGCCCAGTTTTCCCAATGTATTTTCATCTGTTCAGGGGCTAAAATCTAAGTGTTAAATGCCACATTAACACCTCCTTGTTAATTAGCATGAACAACCATGTCTCAATTGATTCTTTTGAATTCACCAGTTCTATTCTTCCTGTCTTCTAGAGGAATCAAACTCTGTACAGTTTCTATGGTATAGTTGTCTTCAATATTTACCTTACTTTTTATTTTTCTGTCCTGTTTCTGTAACAAATAAATTTTTTTTTTCTGATTCTGGAATAAACTTGGAATAACCTTTCTTCAGCTGAAATTCTATGTTGCTCTTTTTGTTGTTGTTACAAATATTTCACAGCTTCATTTGCTCATGATTAATTCACAATGACCTGTTCTCTCCAGATCATATGACTCATTGACTCATTTGTTTTAGAATAAAAGGGCCAGAGAGTTATGTAACAGAACTCAACGTATGTGAAATAACTATCATATCTCATTATATTGGCATTTTACTGAAATACACACAAGTAATTAGCTTGATAAAAAGTGAACATACCCTTTTTACCACCAGTCAGATCAATAAATTGAACATCGCATGAATCCTAGAAGCTGCTTACATATGCTCTACTAACCAGTATCTCTTCTTTTCTATGCCAAAGGTGACATAGATTAGTTTTGCCTATTTTTGAACATAATACAAATGAAATGCCATAGTATGAACTGTTTTGTGTCACGCTTCTTTTGTCCCATCTTATGTGTGAGATTGATCCCTGGGTTTTCATGTGGCTAAGTGGTTGCACAAATTTACACTCCCGGTGGCAAGTGGAAGTTCCAGTAGCTCCATATTGGGTGAACACTTACTATTTTCTGTCTTTTTAATTTTAACAGTTCTGTATCTAGTGTGGATAACACTAATTTTGGTTTTAATTTACATTGTTCTAATGGCTAATGAGGTGAAGCTTTTCATTCCAAGTTTAATGTCTTTAATACAGATAAAACTATTCAGATTTCTGGGTTTTTTATCAGTTGTGCTAAGTTATGTTTTTATAGTTATCTATCTTTTGATCCTAATTTTTATATATGTTGCCTTAAGGTTGTGTATAACTGCTTCTTTTTATATTTTTAATCTCTTTAAGTTCTGTATTGATGTCTCTTTTTCACTCCTAATATTTATTATTTATATTTGTGTGTTTATTATTTTTTGCTTTTTTTTTTTTTTTGCTAGAGTCTTGCTATTCTTATTTGTCCTTCAAAGAACATAATTTGGATTCATTAATCTTTTTCTTTTGAGGGTTTTTTTTTCTCTATTTCACTTTCATTATTTTCTCTTTATTTTCTTCTTTTTACTATCTTTGGGTTTAAGTAACTGCTTTTTTCTAACTTTTTGTGGTAGATACATATATAGTTTATTATCAGCCTTTTTTTCTTCTTCTTTCAATATGTATATTTAAGGTTTAAGTTAGTTTTGATTTTCATTTAGTTAAAAATATTTCTAATACTCATTAAAATTTATTCTTTACCCATGAGTTATTTAGAAGTGTAGTGCTTTATTTCCAAACATGTCAGGATTTTTTCTTTACCTTTTGTTATTGATTTCTAGCTTGATGCCATTGTATTACAAAAACAAATGATGTATAATTTCGACCCTTTGAAATCTGTTGCACTTGCTTTATGTCCCTGCATATGGTCAGTTTTGGAAATGGTCTGCTGTTGTAGGATGCAATGTTCCATACAACAATTATATCATTTGTGATTCATGTTGTGCAGATTTCTATATTTTCACTGATTTTTATTTGCTTGTCTTGTTATGTAGTGGGAGAAGTGTATTAAAGTACCTTTTCAGGATTATATATTTTTGATTTCTTCTTTTGTGTGTGTCAAATTTTGTTTTATGTATTTTGAGATCATATTTTTAGGGGAATACAAATTAATGTTTTCTATCTTCCTGATAAATGTAATATTTTGTTATTATTAACTCCCTACTATTACTGTTTCTATAAGAATTTGCATTCTGCATGCCAAATAATTAGGCTATAAACAACTTTCAATAAAGAATTTGGGTGCTATTCCACAATTTTCCAGGATTATACACAAAAGAATTGTGCTCCAGGTCTCTGGTGATATTCAGCTATTTGCTGGACTTCCTGATTGCAGAAGTACCTTAAGTAAAATCTTTATGGTGAATATTTGCATTTGAGACCTTCAATTTCAAATCAGTCGTGTCATCTCATAAGCATCTCTCTTAGTCTACTTGGACAGCCATAACAAATTACCACACACTGGGGGCTTAACAGAAATTTATGTTCTCACAGTTCTGGAGGCTGGAAGTCCAAGTTCAAGGTGTCAGCAGGTTTGTTTTTCCCTGAGGCCTCTGTCCCTGGATGACAGATGGCCACCTTCTCACTGTAGCCTCACATGGTCTTTCTTCTTGTGTGCATGGATCCCTCTTCTTTCTTTGTGTGTCCAAATTTCTACTTCTTAGCAGAACACCAGTCACGTTGGATTAGGGCCCATCCTAATGGCTCATTTTAACTTACTCAAATCTTTAAAGGCACTATCTCCAAATACTACTACATTCTGAGATGCTGGGGGTTAGATCTTCAACCTATGAATTTTGGGGGAGCACAGTTCAGCCCACAGTAGCATCATAGCACACTATATCTACTTCTTAAGTTAGTAGAAAGAAATTTTATCATGCACTTCCTCTGTTGTTAAATGTCTTATAAGCTAGTTTATATGATATCCTTTCTTATGTAATACTTTTGTGTAATTAAGAAATTTCTGTCTGTATTTTAGGTGCATTTAAAAATTTTACAGTATCTTACATCTAGATATCCCATTATATTTACTCTTGTAATATTTAACAGCAAATTTTTTTTCAGTAATCCACATGTAAAATTCATTGACAATATTGAAATGAAATATTGAGATAGTTGCCTGTATCAAGACATTAAGACAGACCTAAATAATTAGAATATTTTCTTAAATTTTAGATAGTTTAGAATCCATGTTGTCACCCATCTTGATTTAGATCTACTTGTTAAAATAATGAAAATTATAGGGTTTTCTTATGAGGCTAATAAGTCAATTCTCAATGGGAATGATGCATGATTAATAATACAGACATCAGTTTTCATCTCTTCTTGCTCATATAATATGTTTATCAAAAGTTGAGTGCTATAAATTCCAGCCTGAATGAAAAAACACCTTAGATGGTATGGCAGATCACTCTGTGTTTTTTAAAAAAAAATAAAGCACCTTTCTTTCTTCCCAGCCTCCCTTTCAGTTGGAGGGGGCACACGTGATTGAATTCTAGCCAATGGAGTTTAGACAAAAATGATGGACACTGCTTCCAGCCTTAACCAATTAAAACTTCTATAATAATCCTCCTCTTTGCCTGTTCTTTTGCCAAATGGAGAGTGCCCTATGGATCCAGAGGATGGCAAAACTGTAATAACAGGAGTCTGGCTCCATGATTGACAATATGGAAGGCTGTTCACTGACCAGGAACACATCATTTATGTGAATAAAAAATAAACTTTATTGTGCTAAGCCACTGAGATTTGGGGTCTGCTTATCACAGCAGCAACCATTTACTTAATGGGTACAGATGGTCAAAGTGCAATTTGATATAACTCATGTAACATTCACTGCTGAAAAGCTTTCTTTTTGAAAGTCTTATTACAAAGCACTTCAGAGCACTTTTCCTTAAATTCTTTCTACTTGATTAAAATGCCATCCATATTCTATGTGATGTTCATGAAAAACTAGATATTTCTCCAACTGCCCCTTCTCCAGTCTTAATGTTCTTCACTTTGTTTTACATTATTTTGCCTCTAGTGTGACCAATTTTTTCCATTTATTATTCTTCAAATATTCGAATAATTCCCTCCTCTATACATTTACTTTCCTGATATGTCTTCTCCCACATTCTTACTAAAGCCCTGCATTATCTGGGAAGTTTTGTCACTCTCCTAAACCTCAATGAATTTTTGTGATCCTTATTTTCTGAAAGGTTATTTTGGCACTTACCAAACTGATGCATGTTGTTAGGAGAAAAGAATCTAGTCTTTATCAAGTGCATCTAATATACTACTAAGTATTTTAAATCTATTTAATGGCTACATCAATTGAGTGCTCACCATGTGCCAGATGCCTGGTAAACAAATTCTCATTCAATCATTAGAATAACACTATGAAGCAGATGTTTTTCACTCCCATTTTATAGAGGAAAAAACTGAGGGATTAAAGAGGTGAAGAAATGTATAAGCCAGTTGGAAATCTAACTTCAAAGATTAAGTTTCCCCACTACATCCCATGCTACTTATCTTTTATCAATAGTTTATTTTTTTTAAACTTAAAACACGTCTTTTTTTCTGTAATCAGAAAGTGTGCTGTGCACTTAAGATGCTCAATAAATATTTGGTAATTAGTAATTCATACCCGTTCATTTCAGAGCGGGTCTTTATTTGAGGAAAATGTACTAAGACTTACCCCTTTACTTGACCTCTGGGTCTGCTTTAGTGAACGTCAGTGTCCAGATGCACAATACTGTAATTCTTTAGTCTGGAACCCTAAAACTCCCACCAGGAAGTTCTGTATATTGTAACCCAAATTCCAGATCAGGTACTGGAAAATAGAGATTTCTTGGGATTATCCCATTTTTTAGTAAAGGGGTCAGTATGCACCCGGAACAAATCTAGACCTGGACTACACTTTGTTGAAGTTCAAAGCTCATATATCAATCCATCTCAATATTCCAACCTCTATGCAATAATAAAGCACCGAATTTGCCTGGTTGATTATATAATCTTACACCAATTTCTAATCTATGTTTTTCTGTAAAAGGGAATTAGAAGATGTTTAAATGAAGATCAAAATGAAGAGAATCTAATTAGGCCTACATCCAATTACAATCCTACTTTACTTATTTAACATTATTTGAAAGCTCATCTCATATATTTTGGCTGCTGAAAATACTGAATTATTTTAATTCTTAATAATATCATTACATTCACAATCTGTTACCAGGTTTTCATGAATTTTACATATATTTATTATTTTATGCAATTTATATATTTTATGCATTCCAGTTTTCAGCAGAAAAAATGGGTTGTAAATAAAGTAAGATAATTGCTAATATATATTCCATGACTTTAATGGCCTTTTCTTCCCTGTGGACCATTATTAGTTTTCTCCTAAAACCCTTTTAATTAATCAAAAGAAAATGGGAGATTTCCATTAATATCTGAGCATCTTTTTACCTTAATTCGTTCTGAAGTGCATCTGTGTGATGAATTGTGAGTTTCTGGGCTGACAGGGAAAAAGGGAACCTCCATGTTTTCTTACATAGGTAAAAGATGGCCATTTCATGATCTGAAAGATTATATTAGTGTTTTTGGCCTTTCTTGTAGTAAAATGTTTATCCAGGCTTCTTTGCTCTTTTGCTTGATAGCCCTTGGGAACAGAGTGCTCATACATGTAACAATAACAGATTTACTGACAGATTTTTAAAAATTATCTAAACCAAAGTCCTATCATTTGAACATTTCATTTGAGTGTCAGGAAGAAAGTAAGCATGCATCACCAAGAACTTCACTTTCGAGTGTATACTCAGCCTACAGAACTACAAATAAAAAGAAATGAATGTCATTAACCTATGGATTTCAGAAAAAAACAATAAATGGTCTGTGGGGGTTTTGTTCATGGGAAGGATACTTTATTTAAAATTAATTCCTTCTCCTGATGCCAGAGTTACAAAAAAAGATATAAGGAACCCATTGAGATACTTGAGAATATTGAAGATCCAAATGAAGTAGCTACACTTATATGTGTTTTTCTTCTTTCTGATTTTAATTTGTATCGTTCCCCAAATATAAGAGACATTATCACTTAAAAATGTAAGTGTTCAAGTGAAACAAAATCCCAAATGAGGAGAGGTTATGGAAACATCAGGAGAGTAGAGTCCATTGTCACTGGGTATGGTGCAACCCACAAACGAAATTACCACTAACGTATCTTATATCCCAAACTGAATTCACTGGAATAGCGAAGACAAGTGATAGTCTTTCTGATTTCCTGACTGGAAAGATGAGTGTGAGTCTGTACCTGGAATCTAATTACAGGCAAGCCACTAATAAAACCACAAGATACTTGACAATATGAGAGGGAAAATTGTACAAACAGAAAATTTATGACAGTGATCCACAGCACCGCTGCAATAAAGGAATCTAGTTTGAGTGACACTTCCTGAATAGTAATAAAAAATTAGAAGCCCATTCAACCATCCGGGATATTATCAATATTTACTTCTTCTTTGGTTGTCAGTCTCATGTCATGCCCCCAAACTTCCTTTAAGGGAGAGAAAAGAAATGTAGGTTCTCCTCCCTACATAAATTTAAAACATAAGTCTTTAGCTTTAAGGACTTTTTTAAAATTTTTTCTGCAGGCAAAGTCAAGGGATTTGCTTTTGTTACTCTTGAGTAAAGCTGCTTTGTAGTTAAGAACACAGTTTTAGAGACAGATAAGCATACATTTTTATTCCAAATTTTCTATACGATAGAAGAATGTGATCCTACTTGTTTACGTATTGATTTTCTCACTTTTCGTATGAGGATAATAATTACTTGAGGAAGTACTGAGAGAATTAAACTAGATATTATATTAACTGTGAAGTACAATGTCTTACAAATAATAAACACTCAGTACATGGTAGCTAAAAGAGACAGAATCATTTAATGCTGGTTCTGCAGCAAGTTTTCAAACAATATGGTCTAAGCATTATCCAAAAGATCTGGTCTATTTAAAGCAGAAGTAATGGATTACTTTATGAAAAGTTATATGTAAAATATTTATTTTTCTACATAGAATTCTAATTTACTACTGGTTTAATTGCATAGTTTTAATTTAACAACTCCATAATTGAAGATTGATCTTTATTGTTATTGATCATCAATTGATGAGATTCCTAAGAAGATTTCCTAATTCTAACAGGAATGTATAAAAGTAAAAAGTTAGATACACTGGATGGAATACTATGTAAAATACCTGTTTTGTGCAATGAATAATCATTTCTATCATTTTGTTAAGAGCAGTTAATCACTGGTTAACATTTTTGTTCTTCAGTTACTGAGAAAAATTTTTTCCCCAAGTAGATTTGTAAATTCGTATCTCTTCCCATTCTTGGCCAAGGTTGAGACCAAAATCAAACTTCTTCAAGAAAATGGCATCATATTAGGTATTGGTAGAATTTTAGAAGACTTTACTGACTGCTTAATTTTGGGAAGTAGTATCACTTTTGATAATTGATTGAATTTCAGGAGGCTTTTTTGAGGACTAATATCATGGGGTGTGTGGAAGTGCAAACCTCTGGTCAGCAGCAAAAATCTAGAAAATTCCAAAGTAGTCTAACTGCAGGCTGAAGTAAAGGTACTTCCTGATATACATGGCATTTAGCATGTAAAAGCCAAACAAAACAAACACGAACCAAGTGACATAAATTAGATCTCATCCTCCACTTAAACATAAAAGCCATTCCCACAAACTTTCACATGACATAATAGGTAGATATATCAATTAAGTAATAAGCAAATAATTAATAACCAATCACAACTTTCCCCCCCCTTCTATACTATACTCATCGTGCTTGGCTAATGGGAGGGAAGAATTATAAAGAGGAAGGAAAGACTCTGAAAGAAGAACAGCAAAAATTCATAATTCTACCATCTTGTTTTTCCTTTTTTCTCACCGATGGGTGGAGAATGAGGCCCCACAAAACGATCACTCAAGGAATCTAGCTAAGACCTGACTTAGTTCTCAATTGTTAGATATGAAATTAGTTGTAGAACTCTATCTCTGGACCTCTGCTTTCCTCCATACCATCCTTGCACCTCAAGTAGGCCACAGTTATCTTCCCAACCACGTGGAAAAATAAAAGTAGTAAGTCATGTATTTAGTTCTTTTACCAAATGACTTGCAATTCCATACACTATTATTCCAAAGGAAATTGGGCTATCATTCATTCTACTGTTTGCTATTGACTTGATTTTATTTTACTTCTCTGTAGTTCTTTATTAAAACAGAGAACACTTTACATTCCCCAACTTGGAATGTGGGATGTAAGGAATAGTTTGGAAACCACTACTATAAAATTTCTTGTTCTTCTTTTTAATGTTAGAGGGGAGAAAATTTCACAGTGTAGATTGATATAAACCAATCCCAAATTAGAAGTATCTCTAGAGATCTAATCTCTAACTAGATCTACTTATACTAGATGGCCCTTCTCTGAAGACAGAAGGATTCTGGCCTTGCCCTCCTGGCCGTAGCTTATTGAGCTGGGTGGAAATCTGACCAGGCTAGATCAATCAGATTTGATTGAGAATATATTTGGAATTAGGATTCGGAGACTTTAGATAGGCTCTGGTAGTGCTAGTTCAAAAAGATGGTCTTGATAATTCAGAAAAGTAGGAAAGGGCAGCAAACTATTTTTCATTAGAGCATGTGTCTTTACCTTGCTTATCTAAAACTAGAGAAAATAGGGGCACCTGGGTGGCTCAGTCGGTTAAGATGCAACTCTTGGTTTCAATTCAGGTCATGATCTTCGGGTTGTGAGATCGAGCCCCCTGTAGGGCTCTGTGCTCAGCATGGAGCCTGCTTGAGATTCTTTTCTCCTCCTCCCTCTCCCCCCCTCCACTAATCTCTCTTTCTCTCTCAAATACATAAATGAAGAAAATCTTTAAAAAAATAAAATAAAGAGAAAATAATCTTAAGAGTTTTGGAAGTATTTATATTTTGGTAAAAGCTCCCAAATTCTTGCATGGATAAAACACGCTAAACAGAAAATGGGTGTGTTTCTACATAATAGCCATGGCGTCTGAATACTGAAAATGGCTAATGTCAGTCCACGGGAGGGAGGTGTGATCATTAAAGTGACACACCAGAGTTCTGTTTCTATTTGAATTCTTAGGAGTAACATATTAATGAAAGGTCTTTTGCTTTTTTCCAGTGGCATTCACAGCTGAAAAGTGCCAGTGCAAAAACAAGCTGACTTTTATTTACAAATAGTCAAAAATGGTAAAAAAGGCAGATAAAGCCTTCTAAGTTAGGGAGAGAAGTCCTCAAAGGCTTACTTGAGAAGTTTTATCTTCTTATGCCCAAATCCAGATATGAATGTTAAATAAAATATGGGCCATGAATTTGATAATCATTCAGGTCATTTGCCTTTGTCTCTGATATAGCATAAGATGATATAAACTCTGATATAGCATAGATATTAGTAATAGCCTGTATTATATATGATACATATACACAGGAAAATAGTTGTATAGATGTGTATATGTATATATATATATAGTCTGTATATTAATGTGATACATATATACATGAATATAGATAATATAGATAATAATATAGATGAAATACATAAATATAGATAATATTTAGATATGTTTCTAATCTTTTTCCCAATAAACATACAAGAATTTGAGATTTTGGTGTTCTTTTTATTTGTAAAATAATATTTGGGAAGTCCGTAGGGTAAAGCAACAGAAGATGAAATATGTTATCCTTTTTTAAGAATAGCAGACTAAATTGCCATAAAAAGTTTCTATGGCATAGCCTGATTCAAACTGATATAAGCAGATTGATTCAAATAATTCAAGATATACAATGATAAAAATAAAGATGCCCCAACATTGTGTTTTCTTCAAAAGTAAAGATACCCTTCTCCTCTCCTTAACACCTTTTGAAAATATGGTATTTGAAGAAACATAGCCTAGTGGCAGATCAATAAATTCATCAGTGGAATTCAAGAAGGTGAACGAAAAAATGTAAAGAAGACATGGAAGCAACAAAGGGGAACTCTGCTGGGAAAACTGCCTTGTTGAGAATCCTGACAGAATCTGGAGGTTCTCTTCTGAATATGGGGCCTGATTACCAATCCATTCAATCCCACCTTAATCCGCCGCCGCTGGGTTGGACCTAGAGCAACACAGATTTTTCTGTACCCCCTGCCAAGAGTCTAATAATCCACATCCTTTCTTTTGAAGGGTAGAAATCTCAATAGGGTTGAAAACAAGTCAGGAAAAGGTGCCGGCAGGGGGCTTGTTTCATTATAATAACAAACCAGCTCCTGTTCAAAGAGAAATCACACTGAATTCCTTGCTGTCTTGTCCTAGTTGATTCTTTTTTTATCCTAAATATTTACCTTAATCCCTTTAAACCAAGGCCTTCCCAGAGGGATAGCTACACTTCTTCAGTATCTGGAGACTATTGTCTTTAGTGGTTGCTATGGGTTCACTCTTCCCTTCAGAGAGGTTTTTGTTGCTTCTTTACTTCCTGGCTCTACATTTAATTTTCATTCTAAACTGTTAACTTGAATTTACTTTTCTTTTCCATGTGGGCTTTTTTCGAAACCTGAATATGGAATCCTTCCAATATAGACCATCTGAAATAGCTAAGTAGGGTAAATAGTTATCTATTTTATTGATGTAGATTTTGGTCAAACCCTGAGAGAATAAGACATTCACACTGGGCTTTCTGCTTATGTCATCCTTGATTTAGCCACAGAATCGTTGTCATCCTCATGCCAATCAAGTAGCAACTGATTCTAGTAGTTCTGAATATATAGCATTCTTTTGGGGACCCTGCTTAGACCAAATTGTCCTTCTGTGAAGATGAAGTGAATTCTGGCTTTGCCATACTGGCTCCCAGCTTACTGAGGCTGGTAGACATCTGACCCAGGCTGGATCAATCAGAGTAGATTGAGAAGACCTTTGGAATTGGGATTCAGAGATGCTAGTTAGGCTCTGGTGGTCTTTGAACTGAGTGGGAAGGCTGCCTTTCTGGACAGCTGTGTTCTGTGCCTGGTGAGGCAGTGAGAACTGATCTAAAAGGAAAGAAAAATTAGGCTAATATTCAGAAACTAGCAGTGAAGAATGCAGGGGGGCCCTCAGAGACACAGAGGAAATCAGTTATAAACTTGTGATGGTACCAGTGTATAGTCCTAGTTCCTGGTGAAACCCCCACACTTCTTTACTTTGGGATCTATGAGATAGCCTTGTGTCCCTATAATAAATCTACCTATTTAATTACACTTGCTTGATTGGGTTTCTGTTACATGAAACGAAATACCTAGGAATAAGACTGGGTTTCACAATGGTCGTAGAATCATACTATCTTAGCTAGACAGACAATAGATATCTCATTAAGCTCACTCATTTTGCACCTGAGAAAACTGAAGCCTATAAGTAGAGTCATGTGCTTATGGTTGAAAAAGATAATTAATGGTAAAATGGAGAGTAGAAATACAGATGAGTGGTAAGAAGGCCTGGCAACACACAATGCAAAGCATGACTGGGGAAGATCCCTGAAACTCAAGTCAGAACGTGAATGCTAGACCTTTCTTAGAGACTCACTGGCTGTGTAAGCTCGAGTTTGTTTTTGGAGCTTTGAATTTTTATCTGTTAATTAAGGAGGTTGGGACACATGTTCTATCTGGTCCTTTCTAACTCTAAAATCATATGATTCTTAGCCATGTCCCCAAACACAAAGTGAATTGGGTATCATAAGTAATGATCTAGAAAATGTGAATATGAATGTGGTTGCTTGGGGAGGAACTAAAGCAGTTTACACAGGTGAGTATCCGAGTATTGAAGTGGTAGCACTATTTTGTAGTTCAAAACTTCCTGCTCAAGTCAGTCAGGGTGTCCCCAAAGTGGTAGTTTTACTTTTTGGGGTTTTCATATCAAATCAAGTAGTAAACTGATTATATGTGCATTTAGTGGGTTTGTATGGAGAATCTGTCTGGAAAGCATCCAGAATCAGATGCATGCCAAAACGACATTCCTTCTTCCAGATAGTAGGGAAATTGAAAGGTTAACTGTAAATGCATTTGGGCTCCTTGCTCTTTGAAAAAATAGAAGGAACAGTTATAAACCAGTCTTTCTCTCTCCCCACCCCTTCCTCCTTTCCTTCCTTTCTCATTTCTTTTTCCTGGCTAACGATATGTTTGTAGAATGAGTGAATGTATGAGAGCTTTTCTTATTTTTACTTATGAAAGATAAAGAACATAGAGATTGTCAACAGGGTGAGAATTTTCCACCTCCAAAATTTTAAACTCCTGACAACACATAAAATACATGCTCATCAGCATATACATGGGTCCTGGTACAGCATAAAATTACCTCCGTAATATATACCGTATACCTTCAAATCCCCTCCTCTGGCATATCGAGATAATTTCCCAGTAGGTTACATCTCTGTCTGATTTCCTCTCCCTGCCCCTTCCTGAGGCCCTTCTCATCTGGCTCGTGCTTTGACTAGTCTACTGAATTGTCTCATTTGTCAGTCAGTAATAAATCTCTGAGTTACCACATTCAGTAACCTTTCCTCAGGTCGAATTTGCCTCATCACGTTTGCCAGTTTGGTACATTTGACACTTTTCCTTCTTAGAACTCTTTAGCTTGTGCCTCTTTGCAATTTCATAATTCAATTAAATCTGACTACTCCTCCTTTCTGTCTTCATTGATCTGTCTTCCTCTTCTTATTCCCTAAATATGGCTGTTCTTAAAAGTTTCCCCTTGTTCTTTTCTACCCCTATTAAGCTCTTTGGCTGCTTCATCAACTCCTATGATGTATCTTCACTCTTCAGTGAAGTGTGGAGCAGACTGGGTGTACCTGGGAGAGAGAGCAGTGAAGAAAATTCTGCAGACCAAATATCTTACTCTTGAATTTAAAGTCTTTGGAAATCTTCTTTCAGCTATCTTTAAATTGTATCTCCTGCTACCTATTCTCTGTTTTAGAAATTTTATCTCCCTTTTTCATTTCTTTAATATGTCTTGTGTTCTTACACATATTGTGCTTCCTTAGAGTCCCCCTCTGTCATCTGCCATTGAGAAGTCCTACCCCTTCTTGAAGACCCAATAAAAACAGGTTTCTTAATCGTTCTACAAACTCTTTAAAAAATGCTGTGTTCTAGACTTTGTGCAGTGTGCTGAGGAAACAAATTAATGGCAGTGTCCCTATTAAAACAGAAATATACTATGTGATATAAAAATAGTAGGTAACATATAGCTATATACTACAAAACATATTATCATAAGGAGCTACAGTAGCAGACATCCTAATCCAGCCTGGGGCAGGCCCTCTAGAAGCATGACACTGAAGGAAAAGTAGAAGTCTACCAGATTGGGAAAAAAAAAGCAATTGGGGGGGTTGGAGATTTTTCCATGCAAAGAGACAGCAAGTCTATTAAAACACATGAATTATATGAGAGAGCACAGAATTCGAAGAGTATATTAAGCAGTTTGCTCTAGGCAGAAATGATCTTTTCCCTCTCCCAAGTATTATTCATGCTGCACATGGGACATTTTTAACATGCTCCTTGCATTTTGGTTTTGTCTGTTTCTCTCTAATTCTCATAAAGGCAGCAATTATGTTGTATGTCATTATGCATGTTTCTCTTCCCAACATAGCAACATACACTTCGTAAATGTTCAATATGTGACAAATACCAGTTGAATGACTAAAAGGTGGCATCGACTGAGTAGGTTACTTATCATTCACAGGTGTAGTTTTCCAACTAGTCCCCCCACAACACACACACACTAAGGAAAATAGAAAACTGAGCTTTCCAGGGGCACTGTGTCACTCAAAGTAAAGTGTGAAACTATAGGCAAACTTCACAAAAAGAAAAGGTGGAGGATTTTGATGGATTTTTCACTTAAACAAGAGGGCACATCAGAATCTGAGGATTTTTACATGGAGCGTTTTGGTTTTTTTCAGTACAGGAAATTTAAAAGTTATGTAGAAATTTAAAAGTTACTGTGACTGCATCTTGAAAAAGAATGACACCTTCAGGATCCTCTTAAGTGTAGGAATGTCATAATAAAATTTCTATTACCGGAATGCTGTAATTTTAAACTTCTGAAGTTCTAAAGGTTAGGAAATTCATATAGAAGGCTGACCAAGCACCTTAATTCTGCCACTTTGGCCACTGTTTGGATTACTTATAACCCACCTTTGGAGAAGTCAGTGCCTATAAAGCTTATTTTGGGATGTTATGAAAGTGAACTGAGGTCCTCCTGATATATTGTTTTGTTAGGTATCTGACATTTTCTCTTCAGACCAGAAGAACAAAATATGATGAAAGCAGAACAAAAATTTTATTGTGTTCACATTTTTCTCAATTCTGCCACCAACCCTCTTTACCACCACCCCACTGAAGCTGTGATCCCAATGTCAACGCAGGACCATATCCTTGTCTTATGGCTGGTGTTTTTTAAGGCTTTCAGGGTCCTAAAGGCCCCAGTTATTGGTAATTGATGGTAGCTAACCTTGAAATCAGTAATTCCTTTCACGGAGGAAATATAACTTAAGAATTACTGAATGGGAAGAAATCAGACAGGGAGACAAACCATGAGAGACTCTTAACTCTAGGAAACAAATTGAGGGTTGCTGGAGGGGAGGTGGGTGGGGGGATGGGGTAACTGGGTGACGGACATTAAGGAAGGCACGTGATGTGATAAGCACTGGGTGTTACATGCAACTGATGAATTATCAAACTCTATATCTGAAACTAATGATGTACTATATGTTGGTTAATTGAATTTAAATAAATAAAAATAAAATTCATGGACCCATGAATTGGTAGGCTAAAACCCAAAAAGTCAAAGAAGGATATAAATGGAAGTTAAATTCTGTAAATGATAATCTTAGACTATTTTCCTCACATACATACAGAATCTGAGCAACTAATAGTATGACTGCCTTAGATTTCAAGTCTGAGAGGTGAGTGTGTAAGAATCTGAAAATGTATAATGCTATTTTAGAGTGTGTCTGCTTTTCAACATCATATAGCAAGTTTTATTGCTGTTGATTTTTTAAAGATACTATCCACATATTTCCTGCCCTGCATTTGCAGTTATCAAGAGCTCATTCTATTGGATTTTTGATTGTTCATTAAAAATCTCTCTTCTGTCACATAAATTAAGAGCAGTGTGTGCAAGTTTGTCAATTTTACTTGTATCCTATTTGTATTCCAAGTCAAGGTGTACACTGATCAGTTGCCATCACTGTTTACCTTCTCTACTAGGCTAAGTTGTCAGGTTATTACCATCTGTTAGTCTAGGATTCCCATTCCCTAAAATGTTTTGATTATCTAAGACTTAAGTTTAAGGTAGTGTGAATGGCAGGAGGGCCCTACCATTTCCATTCCAGGTTGCTAACCATGGAGACTCTAACTGTTCAACTCCAGTTCCCTAATTGCTTGGCATATTACAACATTCCCTTTATTTGTTATTTAAAAATCAACCCTCACTGATCACACTGGAGTTTTTCTTATAATAATATTATTCATAACTGTGGTTGGAATGCAAAATAACATAATCATATTTTTGTCTGTTTTTTAAAGAAATACTAATCTATGAAAAATAGGGAGAAAAGGCCACCAAATAATTGATAGAGTAAATTATAAAGGTTTAAAGAGAATAATCTTCTTTATGTCTTAAAAGATGATAAGAAATAATATCCCTTCAAGTGTCTATTGTGTGTCATCTACGTCATCTCTAATCCTTGCAGCAGTCCTGAACATTCAAGGATAATTATGAATGAAAAATGCTGAAGGGTTAGTGGTCTGTAAGGGGTTAGGGCACAGAGCTAGTATATGCCAGAATCTCAATTTATTCTCAGGTATGCCTGACTCCAAATTTTGTTCTCTCTCCATCATGGCATACAGCCTCTGTATGTCTCATTTTCAGTCAAAAGGACCTTAGAAATAAGGTCAGGCCCCATCTAGTTGGGCTCTGGGTTAAGGGCACGTTGACTGCACACTCTTCTTTTTACCATTCTCATCATTACCATTAGTAGACACACAAAATTTAAGGTTCCTTCTTATTTATTTGGAATTCCCCTTCTTTCTTTGCAGAGTATTTAACAATTCCAAATTAAAATCAACAGCAAATGCTGTTACCTCTGAAGAAAGGGTGGATATTTGGGAATGGTTAGAAATTTTGTAATATTTACAAAGGAAATAAATTCATGTATTAGTTTGTAAATAAAATGTTAAACATAAAAGAAAATCAACAGCAAAAACAACAACTTTTGCAGAGAGAACTTTGTAGTTGAAGTGATTTGTTGAGCATATGGCAAAGTAAACCCCTTGGGCTATGAGCAGTTATTACAAAAAGGAATAAATAATTTTTTAAAATTATGAGCACAAAGGCATAACCCTGAAAGTAGCATAAAATGTTTCATTAAGTAGATTTTTTGAGTAGTAAGAAACCCAAACAGTAATAGGTATTTGGGTAATCCACAGGAAATGGAAATATCCATGTACTAAAGCAAGAATAACTAGACTTAAGACTTCACAATCTTTATTCCAGTTGTTCAAAAACTAAATCTGTATGATCATTATGAATAAGGTTTTGCAACCTCTTAAATAAATAAATATATAAATACCTTTAAGTTTCATAAATTAATGTTTCATTAATAAAAGCAAATGGTGCCAGAGAGGAAAAAAAATAAGAGAACTGAAATTCTGTCCTATGACTTATATTAAACTTAGTAAAGCATATTACAAAACCCTGTGTAATGGAATCAGGCTACCTTTGGTATGTTTAGGGATCAAGGTCAAGATTTTGACAGCATAAAATTATGAGACAACCATCCCACTTGTCTAAATCAGACTTTTTTTTCCACAATACAATGTTTCCATCTATGCCTTCAGGGATCAGAAGAGTTTCATGGCACAGTCAGGAAATGACATCAACTGTATTCAGTGAGAGGGGGTCATGAGCTAAAGAAAGAAAAGGTTATTCAAATTATTCTCTCTTTTCTGAGTTTAGCACAGTGCCTAGTGACAGAGTAGGTACTCCTTAAATATGGACTGAATGAATTAATGAATAGTGGACATCTATCATGTGTCTGTCACTGTTCTAGGAATTGAGACAAATTAGAAAGACAGTTACTGACTTCAAAGGGCTAATAATCCACTCTAGGGAATAAAAATATACCATAAAATATGATGCAATATGCGATTTATGATAAAGTTACTCACAGGATACTAATGAAAGAGGAAATTTAAGTAACCCAAATTGCAGAGGGAGTCTTGGAATGGTTTCTCTGTGTTTGAGCTGAGTCTTAAAAAAAAAAGTGTAGGTATTAACAAAAGGGAGGAAATGGGGGAAAGCTGTCCAGATGGAGGCAAGAATGATCAGTGTGTTTTTGTGTGGCTGGGACATAAGTGTATGTTAATGAACGGCCAGAGATAAGCTTGAAAGGCAGTCAATGATTAGATCATGAAAGAAGTTACTAAGAAAAAAAAGAAAATGATTTTACTTTCGATATGATCGGGTAGAACTGAAAGATGTAAATTTTGTATCATACCTAGATCATTCTCTAGGCCATTTGTGGTGTTATGAGTTCAAGACTCAAGAGTGAGACTTTTGAAATGACCTAAGTGAAAAATCATATGAGTCTTCTCTGCTAAGGCAATGGCAAAATATAGAGTGGAAAAGCTAGATTTCCCCCTATAAAAAAAGTGAAAATCTTCATGTCATCAGTTATTGAGATTTTGGGGGTAGTTTTGATTCAGTTTAAACTAACGCACACTGAATGCTCCAGAAGTTAGTATGAAGAGTGGAGTGCTCCGGAAACAAATAAAAAATTAAGATCTACATGGGATTAGTTTGATGTGGGGCCAGTTTGCAGGTGTCAGGGAAACTGATATCAGAGGCTGGAAGAAAGGCAATCCATGTTTTGTGATGATGGAACTTTGATAGTATGTTATTTGGGATGCCAAGGGAAGGAAGATAATAGACCCCATCAGTTTGCAGCTTTAAGGGAAAGAATTGGTATTAGAATGATACGTTGACTGCTTTTGGTGGCATCTGACAGGATGGTATGAGAAAGAGACAAGCTTGGAAAATAACTGCTCAATTTGCAAATAGGACTGAAAGAATATAGAGAGAGTCCAGAAATTAAAGAGACAATTCTTTTTAAACTGCAAACTGTAGGTGCGCCTGGGTGGCTCAGTCATTAAGTATCTGCCTTTGGCTCAGGTCGTGATCCCAGGGTCCTGGGATAGAGCCCCACATGGGGCTCCCTGCTCGGCGGGAAGCCTGCTTCTCCCTCTCCCACTCCCCCTGCTTGTGTTCCCTCTCTCGCTGTCTTTCTCTCTAATAATAAATAAAATCTTAAAAAAAAAACTGTAAACAGTAAAAGCCAAAATTGAGAACCGTTTACACTATAAATACCTATTAAAACTCATCCTAGAAACAAGGATAAAATCAAGGACATGGTTATCAAATCTATGGTTGAAACTTCTAAAGGGATTAAGAAGTGCCCGATAAATCTTTTCAGTTTTGAACCGAAAATCATTTCAGGAAAGGAGATTAGGGTGTGGCTCTATCACCGAAGCCATACAACTTGCAGATATGTGCAACTAAGTCAAGACAATAAGACATGCCTTGAAGGGAATTGTTGGTGCAGCTGTTGGCGCATGCAGCTATTGAGCAAAAAAAAGAGAAAAAGACACCAATGAGTAAGAAACTAGCACCTGGATTAACATAATTTAATGACTGCTTGATACTTAAGATGACCCTATGGCCTCCAACTTTCAGCAGGTAGGAAGAGGACCAGAGAAGCTTCTTGGCCTACAAGTGTGACCTGTTCATTGATACCTACTTAAAAATGGCCCGAGAGTATAATGGACAAAAATCAGATCTAAAGGCCATGGAGAACCCTGAATTAGAGAACCTTTTCCAGGGGAAGAATTTCGGCCTGATCAAGAAGTATCCCCCTACCCCAGGGTAGGGGCTGTAGATCAATGAATGTCTGGTGTGTGTCTCTCACTTCTCCCCTTTCTGAATAAGAGTGTTTATTGCCATTATGTTGTTCCTGTTCCAACATTTCCTATTGGCTGTGGAAGATACGGATAACTTGCATTTTTCATGTATAGTTCTTCAGATAAAGAGAAGGCCAGCCTGGATATGACACACGTTCTTGCATATAACCCCAGTGTAGAAACCACCATGTAGAGCCCAGAGCTTGATGCCATGACTACATGGAATTTGGAAGTTTTCTCACCTATACTGAAGACGAACATATTTTTCTGCAGAAAGAAGGATGAACCAAGTATTTGGTGACCCTAGAAGGGTAGATTGTAGTGGACACTGGTGATATTTGTTAAACATTACAGGTTCTCTTTCCTTCTGAGTACATCCTGGCTCCCTTGTGATTGCATTGCCCCACATGACCAGTCCTGGCTAATCAGTTGTGAATGAAAGAGTAATATATCATTTTTAGAGTGAAGACCCTTCTGAAGACATTTTTGTCCTCTGACACAGTAAACAGGAATATTCAAAGTGTTCTCTATTTTATCAGCCTGAATCCTAGAATGAAAAGATCCAGAGCCTCCAGTCATGGTGGAATTTTAGCATGAACGTGCAATAAAGCTTTCTTGTTCTAGGTTACAGAGATTTGGGGATTTTTTGATACCACAGCATAACTCATCCCATCATCCCTGGCAGACACTGGATCACCAATACATGTATTGATTTCAGTTCTTTCTTTGAGCACATAGAAAGGAGCCAACAAATACCTGTTTGAAAGAATGAATGAATGATGACATATGGTTGCTCTCACATTCACTTTACAGGGTTTGACATTTTTGATATTTTTCTGTGGAATTGTGTTTAGAATTACAGGTTCCTTCAAGGGAATGTTTCCTTTAGTTGGTAAGTCCTCTTGAAAAATAGGAACTGACACATCAATTTTTTTTTATTATGTTATGTTAATCACCACACATTACATCATTAGTTTTTGATGTAGTGTTCCATGCTTCATTGTTTGAGTATAACACCCTGTGCTCCATTCAGTACATGCCCTCTTTAATACCCATCACCAGGCTAACCCATCCCCCACCCCCCTTGCCTCTAGAACCCTCAGTTTTTTTCTCAGAGTCCATAGTCTCTCATGGTTCATCTCCCCCTCTGATTTCCCCTCCTTCATTTTCCCCTTCCTACTATCTTTTTTTGTTTTAACATATAATGTATTATTTGTTTCAGAGGTATAGGTCTGTGATTCAACAGTCTTACACAATTCACAGCGCTCACCATAGCACATACCCTCCCCAATGTCTATCACCCAGCCACCCCATCCCTCCCACCCCCCCACCACTCCAGCAACCCTCAGTTTTTTTCCTGAGATTAAGAATTCCTCATATCAGTGAGGTCATATGATACATGTCTTTCTCTGATTGACTTATTTCGCTCAGCATAACACCCTCCTGTTCCATCCACATCATTGCAAATGGCAAGATTTCATTCCTTTTGATGGCTGCATAATATTCCATCGTGTGTGTGTGTGTGTGTGTGTGTGTGTGTGTGTGTGTGTGTATCACATCTTCTTTATCCATTCAATTTTTGCGATAATATTTGACACAATGATGTCTGTTTGAATAAAACATTGTCCCCTATTTTTCTTCCTCATTTTCTTGTGCATCTGACTGATGGAGGCTATAGCACATCTAGAACACTGGCTGAAATGGAATGGGAGATGTGATTTTAGCTGGCTCAGTGAGGAAGGTACCAAAGTGAGGCTTCTATATAGTTGAGTAAACCAAGCAGCTATATCGGTGCCAGTGTGAAAAGGCACAGGGTAAAAAGAGCTCAGTATGGCTGAGAACTGCACAGCTGCAGATAAGAGGGAAGAAAATCGGTGAGGGATGAGATGGAGAAGCATCAGGGGTGATAATGTGCGTTCGGGAGTTTCATATTTGTCTAGAGGGCAACAGGGGTCACTCAAGGACTTCAGGTGGAGAGGAGTGGCAGGTTTCAGACTTGCAATTTAGAAAGATGATGCTTACAGTGCTCTGCATATTCAGCACCTTTTCTACCTTCCAGACACCACCTCCTCAGATTTATTTAACACATTAACTAAGTGCAAACCTCCTGGAAAAGGAGTAAAGACGATGGGCCCTGAATCTGCTTCTTCAGGTATAGTATCCATTAAAAGTGCTACTGCAAGTCTCAATCTGGATTTTAATGGTAGCTCTACCCTGATTCAAAGTCACAGTTGAACAACTTGAGATTTTGTTATTTTCTCTCATTTGTCAGAAAGTGAAGCATCTGAGCTATCTGCAGCCAACCCTTGCAAACAAAATCGCTCTTTTATTTTGTGTAGTCATGACACTGATTCTGACACTGTAAGGACTAGTTTACAAGAAAAAAATGGATCCTGTGGGATAGGGTCAAGGATGTCTCAATAATGTGCTGCCTCTTTATCATGTTACAACGTGGAGGCAGAATATTATAAACTCATTGCAAATCCTACATTTTTGGATTGACTTGTTAAGGGTCATCCAGAAATTTAAAATTTAAGGTTGTGGTTTACTTTCTATAAACTGTAAATTGTGCCAGAAATCTCTTCTACATGCCAAATTAATTTGACAGTGATTTAAAAAGCAATTGAATCTAGACCAAGCACCTGAATATTTGTTCATAGAAATGAAATTTAAATAGAATGCCATCAATTAATTTGGATACTGGTTCTTGGCATATGGAAACTGGCTTGGTGCCTTTTGAACCCAAACCCTTTTAAGGCAGTAGAATGAACTGAATGTTTGTATCCCCCCCAAAAAAATTTCATATTAAAATCAAATCCGTAGGGTGATATTGCTTGGAGGTGGGGCTTTTGGAAGGTGATTAAGCCATGTGCCCTTATAAATGGGCAATAGTGCACTTATAAGATACTCCAGAGTACTCCCTTTCCCCTTCCAGCATATGAGGACAGAGGGAGAACACAGCCATGTATGAACCAGGAAGCAGGCCTTCAACAGACACCAGACATCTACTGGTGCTTTGATCTCAGATTTACCAGTCTCCAAAACTGTTGAGAAAAAAAAAATCTCTGTTGTTTATGAGCCACCCAGCCTATGGTAATTCGTTACAGTAACCTGAGTGACTGAGATAGTATTTATAGTTTCTTATATGCAATGATAGAAAGAAAGGAAAGGAAAGGAAAGGAAAGGAAAGGAAAGGAAAGGAAAGGAAAGGAAAGGAAAGGAAAGGAAA